>NW_026924760.1:0-24751 GCF_032062105.1 Saccostrea cuccullata
TTGTTAGTTGTTTGATATTGAAACATGGCGTTTATATCTCAAATGAAGCATTACATGCAGAACTAGAACAAAACATAAAGGTCGAGACAGTTTTTAAAGTTTTAACTCACACCTAATTGGCGCCAAATGCCTATTCATAGTAATCCAAAATGACGTCGTTAGATTCATCGGTGTTTATTCTGAGTAAAACAGTGTAAAAAGATAGTACTTGTCTAACGGTGCAATTATTTCTAGTTTTTTTTCACTTTTCGATCATTTCCTAAATATTTTTATCTTGGCATTCATTTAATTTTGTAATATACTAGTACATGTTCATTGATAATATGCAAAATAAAAAAAAAAACTTTAATGCTTAAAATAAGGTAGTTTTCTTTTAATGCTTTCCTCTAGCCCTTCTCATTTATTTCATTTCTAAAGTAACAAAATCGACACATGATAACCTTTTTCAATGTGACGCTTTCCAATTGAATATCTGATTAATTTACAAAAAAGTTAATTTCATTGGAAAGATTTATCAATTTTGTAAGGCTTCTCTAACAGACCCTTTTTCCAAGAGCCACGACACCAGATGGAAATATTTTGGGTAATTTAACACAGAAATATGATGTTATTACATTTAGCGTTAAGTGATGGAATATAATGAATATTTGAACATCATTTCATTGAAATGTTGCGTGTTAAGAAAATCCGTTTGTTCTTTATTTCACAAATTGGAAAATTGATGATTAGATATCTTTGCTTGTAATAAATCCATCACTCTCTACAGAGCTGTTGATCTTGGATTTAACAATAGGAGAGATTTCACCTATCTGAAGAAAATATAAATGTATGTTGGATTGTTTTTACAATAGAAGTAACTTTTTATTAATGTCTTTTTAAATAAAAAAAAAACACACCGATTCACACATAAGTTGAATACAAAATTAAATGTAAAATACATATATTTACAATATCTATATATACTTTTACAATATTTATTAAGAAAAAAAGGGGGAGTCTTAGGCTTCCAAATATTACGCTTAGTTTCAAAAGTCATTAATGTATTACCTGTCGTATCTCTTAGCAATATCAAGATTTGAACGCCTGAAAAAATTCTAGATGTTAATGTTAAAAGGAGATCATCAAGCGAATATTATATGGATAAAAATCAAGAATAGTTACCAATGTCTAGACAGCCTATTAAGATAACTGTGCGATTTAGAAAATTAAAACATTGAGAGATGACAAAAGTCAAGATAAGTAAAAATAGTTGACATTAAAAAAGTCTACAAACACTATAAATATGTGCACATTGAATAAAACGCATTATTACCAATTTCCAAGCAGGGATCAGATGGACTAAGCATCCGCCGTTAATTGGTCATACTCACTGTGATCCCTAGGCACTGATCGGGGAGACGGAACGGTCTTTAGTTACATTAAGTATAAAAACAAAGGGTATGAAACGAAACATATGGAAATAATAAACAGTATTCAAGATCAAAAGTCCATAAAACATTACAAAATAGGAGCAGAGCAAACACGGACCTCCAAAGCATCATAGGTGAGATCAGGTGCCATGGAGGTGTGAGCTTCCCCTGCCGAACGTTCACACCCTCTGTGTGCTACTTGTCATGATTGGAAAATCCGTTGTCAATTCAGTGTTTAAATAATGAACTAACAATTTGAATGAAAACGTCAGCCAGTATTTGTTTCATCAACTTGTTTGTCTATAATTTACCTCGTTTTAGAAATTGTTCAGACGTAGAGCATGCTCTTGCGTATCGAATCAACTGAGATATATAAACTCCGTTTGCAGGTGATGAAGGTATAGTGCTGCATAAGTAAGGGAAGTTGACGATAGAAAAGTTAGTCATTACGTTTATCATAGAGCTTGGGTGTTAGATTACCATTAACGTCTTTTTCAAGTAAAATATCCAAGTATGTAGCAGATCTGTCAGACTCTGTAGTATCCCTTCTCTCAAGCTCACCATGATATATCATTTCGATATAAGAATGGAAATTGCCATTGATAATTGACAATACGTCGTCGATATATCTAAATGTCGAGTTGAAGGCCACAGCCAGTGTTTTCTTCTTTACACGCACAAGATTTTGCACAGATTCTAGAAATCAGCAGTTACTCTGAATTCAAAAAAATAATGTGCATTTACCCATGGTATTTCTATTTCATCATTACAATCATAGTGTAACATATTATATTTGAAACTCTAATAAGCATTAGAATCTACGTCGTTTTTGGAGACCAGGTCTTCCAACAATCTATTTGAATTCCCATGGGTACCTACCCACAGGAATTACGTCCTATTATTAGCAGACCCATTCCGTATGCATATTAAGCAAAATTAGTGCAAAATAAGATGACAGAAAGTAGATAACACTTGCCGTTGCCTTCAACTCGACGTGTAGATATATCGACGACGTATTGTTAATCAAAAGGGTTATTTACATTATTATGCCGATACGATATATGCCGGTGAAATTGAAAAAAAAGATACCACAGAGTCTGACACATCTGTTTCATACCTTGATATTTTACTTTAAAAAAAGACGTCAATGGTAGTCTAACAAACAAGCATTATGATAAATGTTTCAATCGTCAACTTCTCTGATTTATGCAGCAATATACCTTCATCACCTGGATGCGGGTATTATATTTTTCAGTTGATTTAATACGCAATGATCTACGTATGAACGATTTCTCAGAAGAGGTAAATTGTTGACAAACAAGTTGGTGTAAGAAGAATATCAGCAGCCCCGTTTAAAGTTATCATTTCGTAAGTTCTATGGTCGATACAATGACCTTGTCAGCATATACATTTTATCATTAAGTCTTATACTGACTGACGTTTTTCAAAATGATTCCTAAGCCATTATTTACACACTGAATAGTAGACGGATTTTTTAAAAATATTTTCTGATAATGACAAGGAGCACACGACGGATGTGACCGGTCGGCAGGGGATACTCACACTTCCATGGCATCTGATCCCACCTCTGATGTTTCGAGGTCCGTGTTTGCTCTCTCCGATTTTTATTGTTTATTGGATTTTTGAGCTTGAATTTGTTCGTTTTCTCCATATATTTCAATCTAAGGCTTGATTAAAGGAATCTGACTTCTCTAAAAAAAATTATTTTTTGTTTATTATATTTTTTATGATATACAAATATCTTTTTTTAAAAACAAAACCGCATCTAAGACCCTTGAATCATACCGAGTTTCATCAATAAAAACCTGTTGTACGGAATTCGAAATGTTTTAACTTCAAGCTCCGTTTTGAGAGTTTCTTAAAATAAAAAAAAATTGAGATTTACTGTACCTGGATAAGGATTGGATATTATTAGGAAGCTATGGAACGCCATCAATGCCTTATAGCATACAACTATGCATTTATTATGTCAATTTATCATTACGTGATGTGAACATATCTTTACGTTATGTCCATTTTTTATGAGATGATGTAAATATATCTTAACATCATGTCAGTGCTGCATTACATGAAGTAAATACATCCTTTCATTATGTCAGCACTTCATAACTTGAAGTAAAAAATTCATTATATGAAGTGATAATGTGTTTACATTGTGTTAAAACTTTATTGCATGAAATGAATTTTTCTTTACATCATTTCATTTCTTTAAAATGTGAGGTCAAAACTGCATTACGTCAAGTAAATTGTGTTTTATAATTAAACTTATCATTACACGAAATCAAAAGCCCATTCCTTTTTGAGGGTGTATATTTCTATTATATCAAAGCATTATTACGTGATATGGATTTATCTTTATTTTACGGCGAGGGCATCATGATATGAGGTGAACACATCTTACCTTTATGTCAGTGCTTTATTATGTGGTGTAAAAAGTGTATAACATAATGTGAACATATCTTTATATTATATCAATACTTTATTACATTATGTCAAAACTCCATTCCGTGATGTGGATATATAATTACGTTATGTCAACTCTTTCTTATGTGATTTAAAAATATCTTTATATTGTGTTAACTCTTTATCGTGTTGCCAAAAGTTCATTACCTGATGTTAAAAAACATTTACATTATCTAAAAGCTGTATATCTAGTATATAATGAATGTTGACGACCGTGATTTAATGACTGGTAAGAAGGGGGGGGGGTCCTGATTGATTAGGACAAATTACAGGCACATAATATCACCCACCCCCCTCTTTTCCCAGACATAACTTTACCATAGAAAATGTAATGTTCATTGAAACTGTACAGCCCCCACCCCACTTTTTGTTGAAGTATAATCCACTAAGGGTATTGTAATATATCTGGCAAAAAATAGGACTGATCGAAGTTGGACCCCTCTCCCCGAAATAGGATTTTCGGGCTTGGACTTTTTTTTTCTTGGCTTGTCAAGTTTTTTCGGGTAAATGATTTTTTTTCTGGCTGACCTCTTTCAAAAAAAGATGCTACGTCACTGGAGTTAGTAATTTTTTTAAATCATTCCAGGGCCAGAATTCTATTACAAAAATCTACCAATCGCTCATCCATGTCATCTAAATCAATTGAATATGCCTTAGTAAACATGCATGGGCACATATCAGTGGCAGATATGAGAATCTTGAAACAAGGGGGACGGTATATGGTTGGAGACCAAGGGCGGAAAGCGGAGAAGCTCTCAGGCTTTATAGTTTTATAGAAAAAAGTTTTCAACTTAATTCAGCTAAGCTTATTGAGAAACTAATGCAATGTCCTTCAAAGTTTAAGACTTTTATTAAAAAAAAGAATCAAAGTAAAAAGAAAAAAAAATGATTGCTGCACGACTCATAATATTTGATTTACTTAATTATCAGATTAAAGTAAACACCACTGAATTTCGACGTGACTTTAATTCACAGTCGCAGTGTTAAGGCCATGTTTCAAGATTGTCAATCTTTTGTCGCTTAAAGTTTTCATTTAAAGATGTCATTCCGAAATCGCTGAGAATCTCTTCTACGACAGTTTTCTCTCCCGCCATTTTTAGTGCTTGCGGAACGCGGAAAATACGTTATGCTCATATAAAGGCCGAGGATACCCGTGTTCGCATAACGTAATAGTGAATCGACATAATGTAGAAGAGTGCGCACAGTATGGCATGAGCTTTTCACATCAGTTAATAAAAACTAAGATTGTCATGAAAAGTAAACATAACGAAATGCAAGTTGACGAAATATAATTGTAGTATGTGTAGATGTCATAAAGAGTTGACATAATTTAAAGGAAAGTTAACACGATGCAATAATAGTGTGGGTTAATGTCGTAAAGAGTTGACATAATGTAATGGAAGGTTGACACAATGCAATAGTAGTGTGGGTTAATGTTATAAAAAGTTGACATAATGTAATGGAAGGTTGACACAATGCAATAGTAGTGTGGGTTAATGTCATAAAGAGTTGACATAATAAAATGGAAGGTTGACACAATGCAATAGTAGTGTGGGTTAATGTCATAAAGAGTTGACATAATGTAATGGAAGGTTGACACAATGCAATAGTAGTGTTGCTGCTTACTAAAAGCATATTGAATCTATTTTCCATTAGGAACCGTTTTTAAAAATGCAATCACACTGCATTTCTTAAATTTTTATTTTGCTGTTAAAATATCAGTATTAATTGAATTTCTTATTCAAACAATAAACAATGCATATATCCATGTAAAAAGCACACAAACATAAATTGTTTCTGTAAACCCTGTTCAACAGTTATAAATTATATGATATCAATTTCGTACATAATCTGTATAAAAACTTTGAACAAGTTTTTTCTATTTTTAATATACCGACTAAAATTTTTCACTCAAATTTATGATCAATGTATGTAATAGTGAATTATAATATTGTATAAACAAAAATTTATGAACATCAAACAAACTGGAGCTATTGCTTTAACTAATAAGAGGAATCTTAATAAATACAAGAGTCATTTATCAATATCAGTGAGCAACATTTTAGTACCAATGAAAACCGCTTGCGACCATTACATGTCAATGATCACGCAAACGAAGATAGTTCCATGCCAATAAAAGTCTATGTAATGAGTTCCTTTGGATTTTGTGTTAGTCCGTAAGACTTTAAAAAACATACTGTAGAAACTTCAACATAAACAAAAATCAATTTATTTTACAGTATTGGAAAAAAATGTTAAGTAATTAATTAAAAAACATTGTACAATATTACAATAAAATATCATACCCACAGTCGAAGAATACCACACAGAGAAAGAAAAAAATATATTCCATTGCTAAAAATGAAATGACACGCCTACAAACAATGTTACAAAGCTGCTTGTCAGAAATAAATATCACACAACAAAACTTGTTTAATGAAAACGGATGTTAGTATTAAACAATAATTAACTTAGTTGTTTTTAAAAAGTTCAAAAAAGAATTTATACTTTCAATACAGTTCACTGTAATATAACTTTAGAATTATTTTATTTATAAACCAGATTGGGAGTTTGTCTGAAAACCGTTCCTAATTCAACACAAATATCGGCACCACTGGGCCTCCATACACCGCTTGGTCGACACCACGTTCACTGATCGTCTAGACCGCCGGACTCACTGGTCTCCCTGTAAGGTATAAAAAACTAACAGTCCTTATCCCTCCGTTAGATAAAATTGCATGGTTTCCCATGACTTTGAAGTACTACACGTACATTTGATAATCAGTACCGCCGCCGTAACTTTAATATGGTGCACACAAACTGACCACTTGTAACATCTGCCGTCCTAAGCCCTTAGCCCCTGTATACTCTAACCCTATGCACGGCTGGTGAAAACAGAAATGACCACACACAGAAATTTTGCTTTACCCTGGCTACCGGTTATCAAGACTTACATTCTTTTAATTCACCATTTATATGAACGTCCATTGGTGACACAAAAATGTAACTCTCTTGCTGTGGCCTTCAGTTTAACAGTTAGATATATCCTTCTGACTAACCAGTTTTCTAAATTTAATTTATATACGCACACTCAAAAGTATGGAAACAAATAACGACAAAACTCACAAGGAAAACACGAAACCAAACATAATATTAACTAAACAAAAGTCAGAAACTTCATCACAGTCTAATAAATTAAAACCAATCAGCATTAGACTTAACGTAGATTATTTTTTTTTTCAATTCATAACATCGACCATAGAATTTATGATTTGATTTTCAAATGACTGTTCCTTGTTTCACTAACTTCTAAGTCAATAGCTATAGCTTGTTTTAGAGATTATTTGTACATATATACGTAAAACAACTGGGAAACAATCCACTGATGCGGATGATAAATGTTTTTTGCTACATAAATAAAGTTTGTTTGCATGATTGCTATTCTAAAGCCCCCTTGAGAATTTTACACTCATATGGAGACGCCACCACTTCTGGTGGAGAGCTGCAAATTTTGTCATACAATCTGCACTTCATTGATCAGTGAGAAATCTTTTCTGTGCCAGCATCTACTGCGACACGGAACATTTTCATACGGTCGCATTCGCTACATAAATAAAAAGAGCCTACAGAAGAAAAAGTTGAAGTCATTACATTTATCAGAACGTTTCTTTCTACATTACTTACAACGTTTTTTTTTTCTAGTAAAATATCCAAATAGGATTTTTTTATAAATAATTTTTTCTTCATATAGAAACGCAAATAGGCCTACTTATAAAAGAACGCAATTGACATCTATGGGAGTTCCTACAATCTAAACAGGGTCATGATTACAAACTGTGATTGATTTGTTTTTAATAAAAAACTATGCTAAAAAGTGACTTAAGCAATGTTTATTGCAATATTTGTTGTGCCATTTTACATTAGAATATTTACCAAATCGTTCTCTTTTGGAAATAGTGATACTAGTGGATATTTCTAATTAAAAAGCACGTAATTAAAGCAACACCTAAATCAGCATGGAATGAAACAATTTTGAATATTTTAAATGTCACTAATGGACACCCTAAACTATCCAATAATTAAAAAAAGTCTTACCAAAAATTATTTTAGTTTCGTTTATGTAAATTAAGGCGAAAAATATTTAAATGTGACACTTTAACAATCTGATGGAAATTCCTTACTTCTGCATCATAAGATCTCAAAATGTGGGAATTTGATTTATTAATAAGCATAAGTCATGGGTACCCAAGGCTCTTTCTACATTCTTTTGTGGAAAGCAACTTTTTTGTGCTAATTAATCTGTTTAAAAAAAATGAAAGAAGTTGTGTAAGTTGCCTGTAGCCATTAAAACTCTTCACTAAGAAATTGGAATCAATTTTCTTGACATTTTTGTGACAAAATAAATACACAATAAAGTTTCCTTTGAATTTGACGGCTAAAATAAAGTGTTTAAGTGCTTTCAATACCTGTTTCAGTTTTGCATAAATGTTAAAAACATTAATTTTCATACTTTTAAAAAGTAAACTTTTAAATTTTACAGTGTTCTTAAAGGAATAGAAATACATACAAAAATTTATTAAGCCAAGACTTTGACTAAATGATCAATAAACAACCTAATGTTTTACAGTGAGCACCATTTTGAGGAATGTTTACCTTCATAGAACTCACGTGACTATCAGTATTTTAAATAATTTAACAAGTCAAAACAAATTGCATTGTGTCAACTTCCATTACATTATGTCAACTCTTTATGAATTTAACCAAAACAATTGCATTGTCCATTACATTATGTCAACTCTTTATGATTTAACCCACACAATAATTGTGTCAACCTTCCATATTTGCTATGGAAAAACATTGTACTTGCAACAATACATTTTCAATATTTTAAGTAACCAGCCTAATCGTGTACAAATTTTCCTACTTTCACACAAATTTTATAAATGGTTATTCATTGAGAATGCGTAACTTTTGTCTGCGCACAATTAATGTTTTCAAAGTTAGGCTCAGATTAACAAAAGCAGTTTAAAAATCAGAAATATCGTTTCACGATTTGATGCACTATACTGAAAACGACAAAATTGTGGCGCCTACATATTTAGCGCAAGTTTTGGCAAGTGTATATTCGTGAATTTCAGCGGTAAAATTTGTTGAATTTTAGCCCTTTTAGAATAAAATTAATTTGGGATGAAAATTAAGTTTGCTTAAGTTGAAATTTTTTTTTTAAATCCACATCCGCAACCATATTTGACTTTTTGGTTATCTGCACTGAAATGCATGCTTACGTAATCAGTAAACGTTGACTTTACAGCGGTACATGGTAACACATTAATTACTCCTGGAATATAAAAACAACGTAGCATCATTTTTGTTATTTATCCGAAAAAACTAGACAGCCAAGGTATTTTACAGATATATTATATTTTGAACATTAATTTTCTATAGTAAAGTTTCTGTTAAAAGAAATAGAATATTTACTCATTTAAAATCATATTAAAACAATGCATGCATCGACAGTAAAATTACTCCACATGATAAAACGGTAATCCTAATCAGGTATTGTCTGCAACTTATATCGCCATGCAATTTTTGCATTGTTTACCTCGAGGCTGTTAGTTAAACACTTTTGACACCACGTGATAAAGCCAAACTTTGAAGGTGCTAATGATAATAATCGTGTAACAACTCTGGAGTAACAAAAAAAATTATAGTTTAATTAAATTATAATTTGGCAAACATTCATTTGTAAAGTTTTAACACAATGACATGTGCAGTACTAGTGTGTATATAATCGCGCGTTCCGGTTTACATGTAACATCCCATAAAAACGTGTACACACACGAAAAATTATATTTAGAAATCCTTTAGCGCACAATAAATTTTTTTAGCTAAAATCGTGAAATGTTTGGGGGGTTTTGTGAATTGCGCCAAAGGCGTTAAGCATGGTTTTTGTCAAGGAATTCAAATAATCTTATATACAGACATCATTTGCATACATTATTAACTAAACTATAAGTAATTCTAGGTCTAATAATTCTAATAAACTAAAACATATATAATATTTAAAATACAAGTAAAACACAATCAAATTATTCCATAAAGTCATATTAGACCTATTAAAAATAAAGCAGTACAATACAACATATAAGACCTGAAAATAAATTTAAAACATTAGAGATATAAAGTACAAAATAACCTCTGTTGTGAAAATCACACAAGTATATCCTTATCATTAAATATTACGGGAAAATCTGTCTTTCAATTCAGCTTGTAATTACAATGGAAAATAAATTAAAATTTGAAAAACGTCAAACAGCATCTGACTCAATGATAAATATATATTTGCTAAGGTCATTGTATCGACCATAAAATAACGAAATGTTGATATTAATTATGTTCAGGCAAATCTGGTTTATTTGTTCTGAGGAACCATGAGGTGCATCCTTATCTCCTTAATGCAGGTGATCGAAATCGTTGACAAATGGGGCTCTAAATATGGATCATCATCTACAAATAGGAAAATAGTATTATTTGATGTAATTTTATTTTTTTTTTTTGAAAATAAATACATTACAATTGTATAAAAAGAAATACACTTGGCCAAAAGGTGTAATTTTTTGGTAAAATGTGAAATAATGTTGATTTAATAAACAACTCTTTGCAGCATCTGTGAATGGTGGAAAACATACTGATGTTTTTTTGATGCTTTTAAGTCCATCAGGTATCACAACCCGTGTAATGTGACACAGACAAAATGAGGCATCAAGCATTCACTAAATTCAATTGTTAAAATGTCTATTACGGACAGTGACTCTAACATGGCCACTTCTTTGGAACTATATTTTTTCCTATAAAAAATTAAGTTTAACTATAAGCAAATAATTTCGTTTTGTCATAAAAAATGTAATCAAAGAAATTCGAAACACGATGCCGACATACCAAAAGTATACATAAGAAACAAAACTTTGTTGAACTGAGCTTATAAAGTGACCACAAAATCTTCACACTGACGATAAATGAGGTATGGAAAAGAAGAAAGAATACGTAAAAGTTATATTCTTCAAAACATTTTAATATTTTATTACTTAAAAATTCTTTCAATGAAAATAAAATGCTACTTTTGACATTTTAACACTGAAAATTAAGTATTACCAAATAGTATACAAGTTTTTGATATGAAGTACAAACGCGAAAATCGTTTTATTTTAAATTGAATGTACAGTGTAAAGCATTGTAAGCAACATATGGTGAGAATCACTCTTTACACTTCATATTTTAGCATTGATTTATAATTGCGCCTTCTTTTATTTTCCCCTAACCTAATGTCCTTGCGTTGAAAGTGTGCACTATCTGTACTGATAACAAAATGAAGCTGCAATCAAATACTCATGTAATCAAAAAGCGACAGTGATTTGTTTTTATGCTGAAAAAAATCAAAGACGAAACAAGATTAAAAGAGATAATCATTACCGTTGCTTATCGAGGCTTCAAATATTTTTTACAGCGACAAAAAATGTTTTAAATATTTTATGAAGTCTAAGATATAATGACAACATTTGTTTCCTTCTCAACGAGTCAATAACTTTCTTGGTTTTCTTTTTGTACAAAGACTTTAAAACAACAGATTGCTATAAATTAATCACACTGATATTGTTCAAGCAAGATTTAGGATTATGACATTTCTTTGAATTATAATAGTAGCTAATTCTGTAATGGTCAGTTCCAAAATATAGTTATTGATAAACTTTATGAAGCCAACTTACTGAAATTGTTGGAAAATAAGAGAGAAATTAAAGCGAAATACACCAACGACGTAAAATAGGCCGAAAGCGTAAGGGTTGGCAGCTCTGCATTTACACTTAAAATTTTGCTCGGAATATGGGACAAAACTCTTAACTTCAAATTAAATTTACCCTTTTTGTGTCGATAATTAAAATTATGTCCCTGCTCACCTTCGAAATCAAACTTGGAGATGAGGTTGTGTACGTTGTAGAAAAACTATTGACCTTGCCAATTTTTGATGCAAAAACGTTCGTTTCAAAGGCCACATTCTAGCAGTCGCATGACCTCTCAGGGTACCTATACATCGGCCTGTGTAGGAAGATGATATCAGGGATTTATAATTAGCTTGAAGGTCCATCTCTCTGGATCAACAGTTTTAAGGTACACAATAAATCCTGACCAATGTACAGTATAATTTTTAATTACAACATATCAAATGTTTATAAATTCGTTTTTTTAAATGGTTGAATATATACTTATATAGAGATTTATCGATTAAGTGTCATCCCAGTATATTTTAGTTTTTGTCCTTTTGGAGCCTTTATGTGAAAACTTTAGCTATAGTTAAAAATTGGAAAAAGTTAAATTGTGTCCATCAGTAAAAATAACGCCTAAACGATAAAATTGTGTTAACACAAATCAATCTAGCAAAATTTTGGGGCAAA
Source organism: Saccostrea cuccullata (assembly GCF_032062105.1). Classification (NCBI taxonomy): domain Eukaryota; kingdom Metazoa; phylum Mollusca; class Bivalvia; order Ostreida; family Ostreidae; genus Saccostrea; species Saccostrea cuccullata. The sequence goes on from NW_026924760.1 coordinate 12,341, forward strand.
TTTCCATTTAATTAAAATTATCCTTTTAATTGGTAAACATCTTACTACTCCTGTATGTCCCACAGGACACTGTGTGATCAATGGTCCCGTTATCTTTACCGGTGGATGTTAAAAGAAAAGATAATTCAATCTTTTGAAATTAAATGATATACCTCATGATTGGAGTCTACAGTGTTCTTTTTATTCTTAATTCCAGGAAAAGTTTGTTTCATGGATATTTTGTTTTTCATATTAAACTGTCAAATAAATTAATCACTGATGATATCAGTTAGTGGTTTCTCTTATTGTAAATTTCATCAATTTTTAAATATAGTTCCGTTGAGCAATTGAAGATTTGGTATGTACATGTGACGCGTTAATAACATGTTTCAGAAATAATATATTTAAAAACAGCTTAAATGACAAAAGGGTTACATTTTGTGAGTGGATTAGAATTAGACTACCAAACAGGGAAAATTTTAACCTGTGGCTAACCTCAATTTTAAAATAAAAAAAGAAAAGGGGAAATGTACCAGATACTTGGCACACAGGCCCATTGTGCAGTGAAATCTCTATCATGCCAAGACCGCAGTGCCGTGATATATCAGGATGTAAGTTTAAGAACACTTACAGAAAGAGAGACCCCCCCCCCGTTTCCAAAAAAAATCACTTCAAAGTGCCACTACAGAACTCTGGGGGTTAAAACTCAGACACACCTACAAAGTAACAGTGGTGTTTAAATCACTCAAGAGACATAACATACATGACATAATATAAGGACATAACAATTCAAATACTGTAAATCACTTTTTATAACGTAATGTATTTTCGCATAATTACAACAGACGGTGTGCTCACTGAAAATTGTAATATTTTATATAATCTGTATTCGTATTAAGATAAGTAGAGCAATAACCACAATGTGCGAAACAAGAATTTGTATCAAGAGTAATTTTTATCTCCGTAAAAGGTGTAATTTCTGAAACAGTTAACAAATTAATTCACCTTAAATGTTTCTCCTGTAACAATATATATCGAAGTAAGTGGCATGTGCAGAAAGGCTTTTTTTGTTTGCTTTTAATAATTAATAAAATATTAGAGTTTTCTTGATCAGATTTACTTACATTTCTGCTGTGCCCTCTAAATGTGTTGAATAACATTTTTTTAAAAAGAATTTATAGTTATCTGTGAAAAGGAAATATATTTACTCTAAAATGAATAATATATATTTTAATATCATTACATGTTCAATATACTCGATATTTAGGATACTATAATAAAACATGTAAAAAAAAATGAAAATACAATTATCAAGCACTAAATGTAAGACTAAAGTGAAAATTTATCATTTATTGTTACCTTGCTACTTTCTACTTCTATGAAATTTTTTCTCTTTGTAATTCATTTTAAAAAATTGAATACAAGTTAAAACTTTTTGATTCTTCTACTACATTCTATGAGTTATCAGAAACATAATGCCAGTTTCGGAAAAAATAGGGGTTTTGAATGAGGATAGCAACACTACATTACGGTAGTCCCTCCAAAAATGTAACTCTTCTCCTGAAGCCGTGTCCCAACATTATTCACGTCTGTCAAGCCAAAAACTGAAAGAGAAACTCCAACCAGGTTACATTGATATTATTCAATAAATTCACTTCAAAAATTCTATGCAATCAAATATGTTGAAAATCTGTCAAGCCTGACATCCCCTGGGAGATCATATATACATTTAAATTTTACTTGTTATTTTAAAAATAAACTTAATAAATAACTTTTATTTTATAGTTTTTATTAAGTCAAATTTATATTATATGACATTTTTCATACGTGTGTGTGTTTGTTAAATGCAACATTGGTAAGTGGTAACAGTCAAAAAATTACCCCACAAAATAGAAATAAAAATTGAGTAAAGGGGCCGACTATAGTTTTAATGTGTGAAAACTACAATAGCAAACTCTTCATTTTTATCCATACAAACTTACATTAACTTCAGTGTACATGCAAAGTTTTGTTATACGTCCTATTTTTAAGATTAAATCAATACACACATTTATATAGGATTATATAGGAAAATGCCAATTTTTACCACTTTAAACAAATTATACAAAGAACATAGTAATAGAAATTTTGTTCAAATTTTTTTATTCACAATATATATGATACAATATATGTAAGAAACACAACATCTACCGTCTTGTTAAGAGAGGGGGCATCTCAAAATGCAAAAAAGATCTATTGATTGTAAGTTGTTTAAGTCACATTCGTGAATGTTTCATTGATACAAGGAATTCACCAGTTAAACAATAAAATTTTCTATTGTTTGTTGTTATTGGAATGAACGTAAGCAGCTGTTGCAGAAAAAATACATAACCCGCGTAAGCGGTTTATGTAAAAATTTTTCTGCAATAGCTGCCACCGTACATTCCAGTAACAACAAACAAAGAAAGACATTTTATTGTTTATATTTATATCTGTTTAAATTATCATTTTAAGTAGGATTAAAAATATCAATTATTGTGTTAATGATTTAACGTCTTTGTACGAAAACATTGATGGAACGGCCACTGATCAAGAAATCTGTACAGGTGATATGCCTAATGTAGTTTATGCAGGGATGAACGCAATGGGTTTTCTTAAGAAATAAGGAAGAAAATATTCAGTGGATGTAAATATATGCGAGTGAAGGGCTTCAAAATTGCACCTATACTTGTTGACCAAAATATCCAAAACCGGATTTTTGAAAAAAATCATCCAAAGGTATTACACGTAATTATCACATTTATGAAGAAATACTTGAACCAGAAATATATCTTCTTCATATGCCTGGAAAAATTTCAATTTTGTTATGTAAATTTAGATGTAACAACTTACCTATTGAAAGTGGGAGATCTCCTATTAAGAGAACAAAGGATTTTGTACTTTATATGATCTTTATAAGGCTGGTGAGGAATATCATTATGTTTTTGAATGCACACAAAAGAAATATCTCAAACTTTCCCACATGCAGACCAAATACTAGTATAGAGAAATTCAAACAACTTTTTTCAACAACAAACTGTTCAGTATTGAAAAAAATATGTAAATTTCTATTGATTGTCAAACAAATCATAGATAGAAATAACTGATTTAAATCTTAACATGACGTTTTGTACGGTTTATTATACATGTATTATATTCTTTTCCTATGTGTATCTTCTCCTACCATCCTCTCTACAATGTATGATTGTACATTTAAGAGAATTAGAGAATATATTTTCTCATAATGACTGAAAGCATGCATTTTCATTGCTCTTGCTGAAAAATTTCAAATAAAGGTTACGAAGAGTTGCATATGCAAATATGCCCTACATCAGGCTATTGCGATTCATAATTAGGAATAGTTCTTTGACTGGAGGTCCAAGCGTAACTACACTCCGCCAGAATAAAGAAAATTTCGACCTTAACATCTGAAAAACAGGCACTTAAAAATGCCTAAGAATATTTCTTTCGCTCAGATCAAAAGATTGATGAGCCTAAAGCATTATAGAAATTGAGCTGCAATTTTTGTACATGGTGGTTTAACACGCTGTAATTGAATGGTCGGAAGGAGGGTTGTTTTAAGAGGTATGTGTTACTTTCTCTAGGGTTTGAGGATATCATTCAACGTCTTAATCAAATACCTGGTGTTTGTAATTGTTTTACCTTACTGTATTCATCTTTATTTATCTTTAAACTTACAAAGTGTCACAATCAAGCTGGAGCAGATCACACATCTAATTTTAATTAGAATTAGAAGACCAAAGCGTTTGAAGATGTTCCATGATTGACGTGTCATAGGTTTTCCGATATAATAACTGTGTTAATGGCTACATTTTGAATATGGACCCAGGAGAGAATTGTCGTTCAACATACACTATTACATTTATGATAATTAATTAAATAGATTATAAATAGTGTTTCAATCAGCTGTTTCATTTAATATTGGAGATACGCAGAAGATTCCATGTCCCTGTAATTATTTCAGATTCATTACTTTTTTTTTTTTTAACTTTTTACATGTACATTGTATGTCTGAAAAAAAAACTTGGAACAATGAAATTTATTGCCACAGCATTTGTCCTTTTTATGAATTCGATTGTCGTTGTTCTCTGCGTAGAAGATGATGTGATTGACGTTATAGATACTCTAGGTAACCAGATGTGTCTTAAAAGATGTAGCCAGATCAGTGTCTGTGTGTCCGTGGAATATAACAAAGAAAACCTTCGATGTAAATTGTTGAGTGCACATAGTGTTAATAAAGAAACTACACCTACACAACTTTGGAATGGGACAGAATGTCAAAAAAGAGTCCAGGTAATAAAGTAATGTTTGAATGTTCGTCCACGTACATGTTTTATGATTTTGTTAAAATTTATTTTCTACATGATGTAACATGTATTTCAGCTATTTTCACGTCTATACTATTGCAATGGAAAATTATATATAAAAAATTATTTTAAAGTATTCATTGCATTATATCTTCATATTAAAATGACGGAATGCAAATTTCTCAGTATCTAATTAAGAAACTGATCTGTACATATTATTTAAAAGATTACTACACTTAAAGACTTTGCGCCAAAATAAACTTTCAGGACATGCATTTTTCCTTTAATTGCAGGAATGATTAACATCTAATCTACAACTTTTACTTAATCAAAATAAATAAAAGTATGTATTTACGAATCTGTTTTCAAGGGAAGGGGTCAACACAATTTCCTTTATCTCCGTGCGATAAAGAGGAGGCCCACAATTCTACTGACTTAAATTTATACATAGTCAGCACATGTTTTTCTGTTGTTCTCTTTTTAACAGTAGTGTATACTTGTATTAACAATGTCGTGTTAAAAGGGGATTACTTAATAGACTAATATTTCAATTTCTATTTTTTTTTCTCTTTGATAACTCTGAAAGTTATTGGAGTTTATTTCTTGATAATTCTATCGGTTTGCAAATTAGGAGCTCAGGTGACTTATTGCTATCTGCTTTCGTCCGTCGTCGTGCGTTAACATTTAAACATGTTCAGCTTCTTCTCTGAAACCGCTGAACTAATTTCATCCAATTTTGGCATACAGCATCTGTGGGTGAAGGGGAACAAAGATTGTGAATTTCATGGTCTCTGCCCCCCTGGGGCCTAGGGGTGGGGCAAAAACCACTAAAATTAGTGCAATCTTTAAAAATCTTCCTCTTTACTCCTGGACATGAAGCAGAGAATCTGTTGGCATAATTGTAATAAGCATTGAGTCCTCTAAGAAAATCGTGAAATTCATGGCCCCAGGGTCAGGGGTTCTAGTGCTAGGGTGGGGCTATATTGATTATATAGTGAAAATGCTTTGAAAATATTCTTCTCTGCTCCTGAGTATCAAATAAACTAAGTACATAGTTATGATGAGCAAGAATGCTTCTACCAAAATTGTGAATTTTATGGTCCCAGGGTCAGGGGTTTGATAATAGGGCAGGGCTCTATTGATTACATAGTGAAAATGCATTAATTCTTTGGAAATCTTCTCTCTGTTCCTTAGTATTAAATAAACTAATTGAGTACATAGTTATGATGAACAAGAATGCTTCTACCAAAATTGTGAATTTTATGGTCCCAGGGTCAGGGGTTCTGGTCTTAGGGTGGTGCTCTATAATGATTATATAGTGAAAATGCATTATTTCTTTGGAAATCTTCTTCTCTGTTCCTAAGTATTAAATAAACTAATTAAGTATATAGTTATAGTGAGCAGGCTTTACCAAAATTGTGAATTTTATGGCCCCAGAGTGAGGGGTTCTGGTGTTAGGGCGGGGCTCTATGATTGCATGTATATAGTGAAAATGTATTAAATCTTTGAATGAAAATCTTCTTGTCTGCTCTTCAGTATTAAATAAACTAACTAAGTACATAGTTATGATGAGCAAGAGTGCCTCTTTCAAAATTGTGAATTTTATGGTCCCAGGGTCAGGGGTTCTGGTGTTAAGGCGGGGCTCTACTGATTATATAGTGAAAATACATTAATTCTTTAAAAATCTTCTTCTCTGCTTCTGGGTATTGAATAAACCAACTAAGTTAATAGTTATGATGAGCAAGAGTGCCTCTTTCAAAATTGTGAATTTTATGGCCCCAGGGTCAGGAGTTCTAGTGCTAGGGCGGGATTATATTGATTATATAGTGAAAATGCATTAATTCTTTGGAAATCTTCTTCTCTGTTCCTGGGTAACAAATAAATTGACTAAGTACATAGTTATGATGAGCAAGAATGTCTCTACATAAATTGTGAATTTTTTGGCCCCAGGGTCAGGGGTTATGGCTCTAGAATAGAGAAAATACATCTATGTAAATCTTTTCCTCTACTCCTGGGTAATAAGCAGATAAACAACCTATATAGTTATGATGTGCAAGGACTCTTCTTCCAGAATTGTGAAATTCTAGGCCCCTGGTTCTAGTGTTTGAGTGTGGTAGGGGCAATTCTGATTATTGCTGAATATTACTGATTAGTTGAAACGCATTTTTTGTTCTCCTACCCTGCTTATGGACATTAAGTTAAGAAACTAAAAAATTGTTAAGTGTATAGTTATGATTAGCAATGGTGCCTCTTTCAAAATTGTGAATGCCATAGCATCTAGTTTAAAACATGAACATAACCAAATTCAATCATTTGAAAGTTGTTGCATGATGCATGATGCTCAGGTGACATTTAAGGCCCATGGGCCTCTTGTTTGAGATCGGCCACTGCTGATCTTTTTCTTTTCTTTTTTTTTTTTTGTTTTAATATGCAACACCATTTATTTCTGATTATGTTTTTAAAGAGGATTTTTTCGGGGTTTACTTATTCTTAATAAATACCTACTTTTTTCAGGTTAATGTTTGTGAAGAGACCATTCAAAGTGTTTACCTTTCCTCCGGAAAACTGTTTTGCTTACCAAAAGGTTCATATAAATATTTGTATTCCTTTGTTTCCTATTAATATTAAGCGTCAAAATTATTCAAGTAATTTGAAGTTCATTTTTTCTTTCAATCTAGAGCAATATAGAAATGTAGCTTTAAGAAAACCAGCCAATTTGTCTTCTGTGTGGAGATCGGATTCAGATGCATTTAACGCTGTTGATGGTATAGGAATCGTCACGGTCAGTGGGCCAGAGCACTGTGCTCACTCTGATGGTTATGAACGCAATCCCCACCTAACAATTGACCTACAGAACCTGTTCTACATTGATCACCTACTTCTTCTAACAAGAGGAGATACGAGTGGTAAATCTTTAATCAAGTTTTTGAACAGATATATATAGCAAAATACCAAAATCCATGAGAAAATAAACTAACAAGAGGAGATAAGGATGGTAAATCTTAATTCGAGTTTTTGAAATGATATACAACTGTAATATATAGAAAAATACCAAATTAAACTATTCGTTAAAAAAATGGAAAAGCCTGAAGCCCATGAGCGAAATAAACCTTTCATATTTGTGAGAATTAAACTTCTTAAATGTTTTGTAGAATATTTTTTGCATAATTATATTTGTCATCGTCAATCAGACGAATTCTGCACAACTCGCTCCCTAGAGAACTCGCCACCTATTCAGGACAACTTTAAATAATGTGGGGTGATTTGTCTTGGGAGCAAGTCCTGATTCCAATAAGTCAATTCATTTTTTACGAAACTATCAGATATATTGTACATGACAGTGTTTAGGTAAAATATACAACAATAGTATTTCTATCTGAAATTGTTAATTACACGAGCAATCAGAAACAGTAATTATAACAATAATATGAATACACTTTTTATCTTTGTTTTAAGCGGAGTTTTTTCATGACGTTGAAGTCCGGATAGGAAACCTGACTATTTGGGAGGAGATGAAGACCTGTGGTCTGTTTAGCGAGACTGCAGAACTTGGTCAGTGGTATAAAATCCAGTGTGCCTCCTGCCTTGTCGGCCGATTTGTAACAATAAAGATTACTGGGGATAGAATGATGACAGATCATGATGGAAATTTGCTAAGCTTATGTGAAGTTTCCGTCTGGGGAAGAAGATACTACAATTCATAAGAATATATATCACCAAATACTGGCAGTTGTAATATATTCTTTCTGATATTAACAATTATGCAGAATCTTCTTCATATATAGTGAAATCTCCGTATCTTTTGTATCAACTATTTCCTCTAGAGATGCCATCCTCACAAAAATACAAAAGTAAATCATAAGGGACACAACAGTATCTGAATGGTTAACTGGAAAAGAAATAATTGATAAACTGTGATAACTATCTACAGTGTATGTAATATTGTTAAAGGTCTAACTAGTGGCATTAAGTGAGATTTCTTTATTTTATTTCATAAACCTAAAAAATCATTGCAGCTGATCCCTCCTCTGATGCTTTGCTTCCCTCCTATTTTGTAATTGAATTTTGAGCTGGAATACTAATCGTTATCTCAACACATTCGACTGCATTATACTTTTTTGCAAGCTAAGATTTCAAAACTTCCTATAAAATACTAGCGCATGAAATGAATGAAGATAACGAACAGTATTCAAGCTAAAAGTCAATTGCACAATTCAAATCAAGGGCAGAACAAACACAGACCTCTAAAATATCAGAGGTTGGAACAGGTGCCATAGAGGAGAGAGCATCCCCTGCTAACCAGTCTTATTTGCAGAGTGACCCTTGTCATGATCAGAAAATAACGAAAAAATCCTTCGACAATTCAGTGAAACATATGGAGATAGAATATTCAAGATCAAAAGTCCATTAAACAATACAAAATAGGAGCAGAGCAAACACGGACCTCCAAATCATCAGAGGTGGGATCAGGTGGTATGTTGAGTGGTGAGCATCCCCTGCCGACCGGTCAGACTGTTTTTTAACAACATAATTTTGCAAATGACCGATGACAGTGTAAGTAAATTACGAGTTCCATTTTTATTTAAAAGCGGTTGTCAATGATATCAAAAAGCTTGGATTTCACTTCATCGTGGGGAATGGTTGTTTATAAAGTTGAAAAGTCGTACGTAAGTTTTTAAGCCGTTGGATCTTGGTAAAATCTGGTGATTTCAAATTATCCAAAAGTTCCTTAGAATTTTGAGATATCCACATCTGATTTACACCACTTCTTGAATATATTGTTGTACAGTACTCTTGAAGTTTCTCCTTCACTGGGTTAATATCTATAAGTGAGGAGTAAATAAAGAGGGTTGGTTGAACATTTATTGGAACCCAATATATATCTTTGTTGTTTGTAAGGATTTTTATTAAGTTTCGGAATCCAGTATATACATGTACATGTATATATGTAGTAGTTTAAATTCATTTTGGTTTTTGGGATGTAAAAAATATTCAAAACCGACGTGATTTTAAAAACTTTCTTCCTTAGGAAGAGATGTATGAGTATAAGTTAGATTACCCTTTGTAGAATTAATATAATGAGACTTACAAACGAAGACATTGTCGTTACCTGCTTAGTCAGTAGGAACCAGTACGTATTGACCTTTAATCTATCTTGTATATATTGCTGCATAAGTGAAGGAAGTTTATGATTGAAAAGTTAGTCATCAAGTTTATCATAAAGCTTTGTTGTTTATCATTAAACTCTTTATGTATATATTAATACTGATTTTACCGCATTGTCACACCGGTGTGTTATAACAATATTGTCGCTGGGAGACCACTGTTTTGTAATCGTTTCTAGTCATGTTTTTTCTATTGATTTTGGTATGTCTCCCAATTAAATTCTTTTGTAAATGTTTTTGGGGATTAAATTTTTTTTCACTTAAATAAATAATTTTTTTTTACCATTAACAAATTTTCGGTTATGAATGTTGGAAACAAACATAGCTTTTATGTTGCCTTGGACTACCAGTAAGGTTTTAACATATACAGGGTGACCCAAAACATATGTTACACCTTTAATCATGAGTTTTGTGATAATAAAATTAGATTATAATAATACGTCAGAATGAATGAATTTTACAAAGACATGAATATTTTTCCTCACATACATAGTTTGAATCTGGCATTACATTTTCATTTGATGATCTATTAATTTATTCATTTTGAACATATTTTAAACATAATGTTTCCAGTTACATGAAAAATAACATAGCAAAAAAGGAATAAATAAATAAAAAAAAAATAGTGTGCCGTATAGTGGACTTCTATGTGTGAATACATGTATATATAGTTTATCACGGCAGCAGATAATACCGAGAGAAAAAAAAACAAAAACCTAGTGTGCCATATAGTTAATTAATGAATGTGAATACATGTATGTATAATTTATCACGGCAGCAGATAATGCCAATAACCCTATAACTGCATGGTATTAGAATCACAAGGAATTTTGAAACATATGATTTATTTTCTCCTTGAATTTTGTCAAATCATGTGATTGTAATAGTAAAAAATTCGATTTCATTTCATTTTTGAATGCATTTTTAATACTGTAGTCAGTTATTTTTAAATTATCATATTTAATTTTATTTCTTGTTTTCCATATGACCCATTTATAAATACATATTAAAATGTTAATAACGGTTCTTTGGGTTTGCGGTTCCTTCAAGTATCCTAATATTATTGTTTGTTGGTCAATTTGTAAAGTTCCATTTAGTTGTAGTACATTTTCAATTATATCTTCTAGTAACTTGAGTGTTGTTTTCACTTTTTAAACCAGTTTATGCGCAATGGAAAAGAGGTGTTGTTGATTCTTTATATTTTTACACAAGTTGCATAAACCATTGGATAGTCCGATTTTACATAATTTATCTTCAGTATACAATATATTATGCACGCATTTCCATTGGAATTCTTGAATTTTATTTTTAACTTTCAATATATTATGCAAACTAAGGTCCCACTGTATGTTATTTTGATAAATATTTTCCCATTTTCTTACATTTTGGAATTATTGTCTTGTTCAATATTTTTTCTATGTTCTTTAACTTGATATTCAAAGGTTACCACTTTATTACTATCTCTTTTTATGAGTAAATTATTATTCAGTTTATAAGAGAGTTTTATTTCGCTATTAAATACTGAGTTGTTATTTTTCAATGTTGGATAAAACTGTTTAGGAATGGCTGATTTTATTTTACTATATTCAAATATCCAACATCTTTTGTCTACTAATTTATTAAAAATGGTGTCGTTTATTTAAAGCTGATGTTAAAATTTACATGTATATACACAAATCTTTTTAATATACATGTATTTTTTAAATTGTGTATTGAAAAATTTTTGCAGTATTATCTCAAAAAAAAAAAGGGAAAAATTTTAACCCAAAAAAATGGTTTTCTTTTGGGAAAAAAATAACAACCCTCTCATCAGGGCCGTCAGTTTCCCGTCTTTTTTGTCGAAGATATGCTTCGTAATCACTCTCCCCAAAGAGTCGGGTAGGTCATGTCTCTCTCTTTAAATTTCTTATTACCTGTCATTATTAAGAGATGTAGCATTCATAATCATGAAACAAATCTTTGCCAATTTACATTTTTGACTACCTCTTCCAAAGAAATTTTTTAGTGCATTTCAAAAGTTTGAACAAATTTTCCTAAATTATGTATTAAAATTAAGAATAAATACAACTTGACCATTCCAATTCTACATGTATATGTATTTACAAGTTATTTAAATCTTATTAGCCCTTTTTTTTAAATTCACATAAAAAAAAAAAGTATTTTATTTTTTTTTAATTGGCAATTACAAACTAAACATTTTTTAAAAGAGAATTCATATTTTTCATGTCAATTAAATCAATAAAATGAGTATGCCAACTGTCCACTAAAATTAAAAATTCCCATCACAGTTGAGGCATTGTCTGTCAGTTCAACAAATAACTCTTAACTGATGAATATTTTGGAAAAATTTTTTTGTGGGACATGATTATTCATGGATTTTGTGGGTTGCCCTATGGCCTTACCCTCACATTTACATCCCAATGAACATTTATTATCCTTCCAAAGTATAGAATATTCAGTCTTTGGAATATAAAAGTGCTATTTACAAAATCATGTCCAAACTAACCAATATATGTTTGTTTGCCAAAGAAAAAAAGAACCTCAATAAACACTGTACAATGATTCAAATGTAATAAGTTTTTTGGATCATTTACTTTTTATTTGACAATAAAAACCCCTTTTTCTTGCCAGTTGAGGGACCTTTTCTTCAGACTGTCCTACAACTTTCTTGTGAATTTTTCCCCTAATATTCAATTTAATAGCTTTATTAGAAAAGTAGTGATTAAAAACATTTAGTAGTACATGAATTTTGGGCCCTTTTTAAAAAATAGCAAAAACATGTACCCCAAAAACCTGTTATTTTTTTTAAAACTTTTTTACCCATAAACGTTGTCCCAAATTTTTGATTAGATTTGTCAATAATTTTTGGATTTTCCAGTAAGATTTCACTTTCATCAATTTAACATGTATTTAAAAAAAAG
>NW_026924761.1:0-24497 GCF_032062105.1 Saccostrea cuccullata
GACATAATGTAAAGGAAAGATAACACGATGCAATAGTAGTGTGGGTTAATGTCATAAAGAGTTGACATAATGTAATGGAAGGTTGACACAATGCAATAGTAGTGTGGGTTAATGTCATAAAGAGTTGAACATAATGTAATGGAAGGTTGACACAATGCAATAGCAGTGTGGGTTAATGTCATAAAGAGTTGACATAATGTAATGGAAGGTTGACACAATGCAATAGTAGTGTGGGTTAATGTCATAAAGAGTTGACATAATGTAATGGAAGGTTGACACAATGCAATAGTTGTGTTCTGCTATAAGGCAGTGACGGCGTTCCATACAAGTCGATGCTTTTTATGGCATTAAGACGGGAAAAAATACTTTTCAGTTCTTCAACTGAAAACATAATTAAAAGAAATCTTGAAGTACTTTCGAGTAGGGTGATTATTCCCTTTTATTTGATCAGTGTTGGAGATATTTGATTTCAAAGAGTCCACATAATTGTATCACTCAAAACAAATTAGGTATGAATTAAATATCGGTCAGCAATGTACATGTAAGCTTTATTTCTTTAATCAGATCTACGTACTTTAAGAAATGATGGTACATTTGTCTTAATTCTTAACTCAAATCAACAAAAAACATTGTTTTAATTCTTTTCATAAAGAAAGATACAGGCTCTGATCCTATTATGCATTGTTTCATGGATTTTTGATCTTGAAAATACTTTTTGTTATCTCCATATGCATATTTGGAACGTATAGATTTTAATTCGTGTATTAACATTTTATTTATGCAAGCATATTAAAAAAAAATTGTCTTTTCAGGCGTTTGTACGCTGTAATCATGGGAGCAGAGCAAACACGGAGTTCCAAAACATCAGAGGTTGGATCAGGTGCCATAGAGGAGTAAGCATCCCCTGCCGACCGGTCACAAGTATGGAACGCCAAATTAACATATATTCAAATATTTGTACCTACATTTGTATTTTCAAATAATTGTACCTATCTTTAAATGAATTGAAGATAGGTGCAATTGGATTAAAGATAGGTATAATTGAATTAAAGATAGGTGCAAATGAATTGAAGATAGGTATAAATAATTATACCTATCTCTAAAGAATTATACCTAGGTACAAATGAATTATACCTATCTTTAATTGAATTACACCTATCTTCAATTCAATTAAAGATAGGTTCAATTGAATTATACCTATCTCTAATTCATTTGAAGATAGGTATAATTGATTTAAAGATAGGTACAATTGATTTGAAGATAGGTTCAATCTAGACATATTTACAAAGGATTTGGAGATAGGTACAATTCAATTATACCTAGGTTCAATTCGTTTTATGTTGTTGGTAAATAATGAATGCTCCCTTGGAGATAATTTTGAGTATGGAGGGAAACGCACAGAACCTACAGAGCGACGACAACAAGGATGAAAGGAGAAATAAATGTTAAGGAGGCTGGGGGGTCAACAAATTAATCATAAATTAACCACCAGATTTAACTTATTTTTTTACATACGGTATCTTAAGCTGTCAACTATCATTTGGCAAGGAAAAAATTCAGGTATTTTATTTTTAAAATTTGATCATTTTTTATATCTTTATATGGAGCTCTTCTTTTAAAGGAGATAAAAATAGTCTGAAAATGGCTGCTACACCCCAGCCTCGTTAATTCAAAATGTGCAAAAAGCATCATATACTTATAAAAATACACATGCATATCATGTAGGTCTATCTTGTATTGCAGCCAGATGAAGATTCCAATAAACTTTCGCGCCAGCTGTGACGTATCGGAAATGACGTATGATAAAGGGAGTAGTTGTTATTGCCATTATGTCAACTCTTTATGACATTAACCCACACTACTATTGCATTGTGTCAACCTTCCATTACATTATGTCAACTCTTTATGACATTAACCCACTCTACTATTGCATTGTGTCAACCTCCATTACATTATGTCAACTCTTTGTGACATTAAGCCACACTACTATTGCATTGTGTCAACCTTTCATTACATTATGTCAACTCTTTATGACATTAACCCACTTTACTATTGTATTGTGTCAACCTTCCATTACATTATGTCAACTCTTTATGACATTAACCTACACTACTATTGCATTGTGTCAACCTTCCATTACATTATGTCAACTCTTTATGACATTAACCTACACTACTATTGCATCGTGTTAATTTTCCTTTACATTATGTCAACTCTTTATGACATTTACACATACTACAATTATATTTCGTCAACTTGCATTTCGTTATGTTTACTTTTCATGACAATCTTAGTTTTTATTAACTGATGTGAAAAGCTTATGCCATACTGTGCGCACTCTTCAACATTAGGTCGATTCACTATTACGTTATGCGAACACGGGTATCCTCGGCCTTTATATGAGCATAACGTATTTTCCGCGTTCCGCAAGCACTAAAAATGGCGGGAGAGAAAACTGTCGTAGAAGAGATTCACAGCGATTTTCGGAATGACATCTTTAAATGAAAACTTTAAGCGACAAATGATTGACAATCTTGAAACATGCAAAGCCTTAACACTGCGACTGTGAATTAAAGTCACGTCGAAATTCAATGGTGTTTACTTTAATCTGATAATTAAATAAATCAAATATTAGGAGTCGTGCAGCAATCACTTTTTTTCTTTTTATTTTGAATTTTTTTTTTTTTTTTTTTTTTTTTTTATTATTATTATTATAAAAGTCTTAAATTTTGTAGGACATTGCATTAGTTTCACATTAAGTTTAGCTGAATTAAGTTGAAAACTTTTTTCTATAAAACTATAAAGTCTGAGAGCTTCTCCGCTTTCCGCCCTTGGTCTCCAACCATATACCGCAACCCTTCCTTGTTCAAAATTCCCATATCTGCCACTGATATGTGCCCATGCATGCTTACTAAGGCATATTCAATTGATTTAGATAAGCGACTGGTCGATTTTTGTAATAGAATTCTGGCCCTGGAATGATTAAAAAAAATTACTAACTCCAGTGACGTAGCATCTTTTTTTGAAAGAGGAGGTCAGCCAGAAAAAACTTGACAAGCCAAGAAAAAAAAAGTCCAAGCCCGAAAATCCTATTTTGGGGAGAGGGGTTCAACTTCGATCAGTCCCATTTTTTCCCATATTTATTATATTATCCTTAGTGGACTATACTTCAACAAGAAGTGGGGGGTGGGGGCTGTACAGTTTCAATGAACATTACATTTTCTATAGTAAAGTTATGTCTGGGAAAAGAGGGGGGTTGATATTATGTGTCTGTAATTTGTCCTAATCAATCAGGATCCCTCCCCCCTTCTTATCAGTCATTAAAACACGGTCGTCAACATTTATTATATACTAGATATACAGCTTTGAGATAATGTAAATGTACTTTAACATCAGATAATGAACTTTTGGAATCAACATGATAAAGAGTTAACACAATATAAGGCTATTTTTAAATCACATAAGAAAGAGTTGACATAACGTAATTATATAAATTATCCACTTCACGGAATGGAGTTTTGACATAATGTAATGAAGTATTGATATAATATAAAGATATGTTCACATTATGTTATACACTTTATAGACTACGTAACAAAGCACTGACATAAAGGTAAGATGTGTTCACCTCACATCATGATGCCCTCGCCGTAAAATAAAGATAAATCCATATCACGTAATAATAGCATCTATTTGTGAATACAAAATAGATGCCTTTATTTTACGAGAAAAGTATATTTGAAGGGACCTATAAACTAGTTTATAGGTCCCAAGTATTTGTTATTTGAACGTTGGCTTTTAAGGGTCGGGTTCGGTTGACACATCAAGTATAGTATATAAAAGGTCGGGTTTGATCTTCACATTCCTTTCTCCTGAACCTTTCGAAGGTAAAGACGCATAACAATTGCTTGCAATAAAATACATGAAATTTTGTTTTGTAACTTTAAAAATTGTATGATTTTTCATTTATACATTGTTCTCAACCATTTTAACGCTATTATTACTATTGATGTGCATTAATTATGACGGATGAGATTGGATTCAAACACTTTACAAAGCAGACGACGCGCACGCGGTTATACTAAAAAATCGTTTACTTATACCTTTGTATTTTACAGTGATGTAATGTTGGTTATTAACATTAATAACTCTCTTTTTGTTTCATACTGCTTCGAAACCCGGCAAAAGCAAAATAGAATAGGCCCTATGCATGTGAACAACAATAAGGAAACTCGGTCGGAACTTCTCGTGGACATGGACTCAAATACAAGACTACAAGTCAAAGAAAGGCATTGAAAATTATCTTCAAATCGTTTGGAAAACCAGACATTGAAATAAGTATAATCACAGATTAACAGTCCAGTATATCAGGTACATCAATCACCTTTGTATTGCATTAATTAGTTGAGTGTGTATACATGTATACTTGAATTGTCTTTTCCACTGTAGATTGACACCAAATTATAAGCAATGTCTGCCAGCATAGCTTTTGATGTTGCTTCTATAACTATTTGTTTAAGAAATGTTAACTTTCAAGATTAGAAGGAAAAAAAAAAATGACTTTGAAAAAGAATTTTAAAAGAGAAGAGGGGGGGGGGGCTAACTGGAAAAACTAAGTACCAGAAATCAAGCGGCAAACAAAATGAAATTAAATATAACAACCAGTAAATCAAAAATTAGGTTGCAATAAAATAATCTCCCAAAAATAGCTGCAGGTCTACATTCAAATCATAAAATTTTACATTGATATCTCTCAAAATAGGACTTGCAGTTGCCTGAAATTTGTTTAAAACTACGGTCAAAATAACCCAATAGATTGTTCTGATATGCTCTTGTAATGTTAGTTGCAGATAATACAGCAGCTTAATTTTTTCATATGTAACATAAGAAGAATGTTTCAGACCCATTGCACATTTTCATTAAATTTCTGTTTGTGAGATTATATTCAATTTTTCTTTTATAGATATTCAGGTATGTAATGTAAACAGTTGCAACGTTTGGTTTGATTGTAGGAATAGAATTTGGTGAGTCTTTTAAATCCAAGGAATATTAGGCATTACATAAAGCATGGCTAAGAACTAATTGGCTTAAGGCATTATCTAAAATATGGCTAAAAAAAAAAAAAAAAAAAAAAAAAATTAGGCATTATGATTGATTTCACTGATATCACCATTGCTGGTGAAGGGCTGCAAATTTAGGCCTATGCTCGGCACTCATGGCCATGGAGCAGGGAGGGATCTTTATCGTGCCACACCTGCTGCGACATGGGGCCTCGGTTTATACGGTCTCATCCGAAGGACCGCCCCATTTAGTTGCCTTTTACGACAAGCAAGGGGGTACTGAGGACCTATTCTAACCCGGATCCCCATGGGGCATTATGATAATATGGCTGAAAACTACTAGGCATGACATACAACATGGCTCAACCTGGCTCAGAACTATTATTAGGCATTACTTACAACATGGCTCAGAATTATTAGGCATTACTTACAGCCTGACTCAGAACTGTTAGGCATTTCAACATGGCTCAAAACTATTAGGCATTAATGCCTACATTTTTCAGGCTGACATAGTATATATCTCAAGTTTGTGATGAATGTAAATAAAAAGGAGAATGAAGTGCATATCTTTTTCCAGAGTAGTTTTGTGATAGTTATTTAAATGCACCTAATTTTCCAAGAGTTTAGTTCTTTGTATTCATGAAATATTACTATCTAATGTTGTGAAAGTCCCATGATATTTATAAGGCAAGCGATAGGATCAATTGCATATCATAAATTTTATAGATTTACACTGAAATTGGGCATCCTACTCATTATAGTTGACTTCAAGAAGAAAAGAGATCTAAATTTGGGGTCGGGGAGCAATGATCCTCTGGAAAATGCCTTTCTCAAGTCTGTTTTTGTTGGAGCTTTCTGGTCATTGATAGTATTTTCTAGTTATTCAATTGGAAACAAAATGATCATTGAAATATAGTAATACAAAGGTGAAAATGAGAAAGGGGGGGGGCATCTTCATTGTTAAACAACATAATGTATCAATTCTTATTAATTCTTGAATGAAAAGGAAAATACAAATTTCTTATATATAACCATAAACCATCCATTGCCTAAGACTGGAATTACTAGGATAGTTTTGTTTTGATCTAATAAAGTGGAAATGAAAGGTTGGAAATTGCAATATGTAATCCAAGAAATGTCAAGAATGTTTTTGTAATCATTTATAAATGAATATATTTTGGTTTTTAATAATTAAAGGAAAAAAGGAATAGTCAAATCTCATTTTCTTACACTTTGGGATTAGGAAAAGCTTTCAGTAGAGATATTGGATATTTGAGATGTAGGTAGACATGACCTTCCAGATCAGTTTAGGTTACTTAAGATATTAGTGTTAGAAATACCAAGTTAAATTACAATTACTTCTAGAATCCAAGTTAACTTATAATATATGCAACAGAATATATGTTGCAAATAAACTTATTTAAACTATTTGGTTATATTTACACACAAGAAGTGACACAATTAAGCAGGTTCCTTAAATCCCTAACAATGTATCAATTAATTTTCAAAAGAGTTCTCACAGAAAGTTTATATGTTTTTGGATTTTTATACAGATTGCTTAACCTTGAATGTGCATTTGACTTCATTTTTAGCTCACCTGAGCCGAAGGCTCAAGTGAGCTTTTCTGATCAAAATTTGTCCGCTGTCTGTTGTCGTCGTCGTCGTAAACTTTTCACATTTTCATCTTCTTCTCAAGAACCACTGGGCCAATTTCAACCAAACTTGCAATAAAGCATCCTTAGGTGAAGGGGATTCAGGTTTGTTCAAATGAGGGGCCATGCTCCCTTTCAAGGGGAGATAATTAGGAATTTGTGAAAAAGTAATGATGTATTTTAAAAATCTTCTTCTCAAGAACCACTGGGCCAGGAAAGATTAGACTCATAGTGAAGTATCCTCAGGTGGTGTAGATTCAAGTTTGTTCAAATCATGACCCCTGGGGTAAGGGTTGGTCCGTAATGGATGAGTAAATTTTAAATAAGAATACATCAGAAAACCTTTAAAATTTAAAAATCTTCTTCTCTAGATCTCATAAGCAACAGAGCCATGATTAGTTACATTAATATGCAAGCAACCTTATTTAGTGCGCATTCAATTTTGTCTAGTTTGTGCCCGTACGAAATGATAACGGATTAGGTTTACCTTTGTTTATTTTTTTTTTCGATCGGGCGCGGTGTACATAATAAATGAAAACGAGGCTCACTCCTTCAGCCATTTTTGATGTGGACGGTGAAGAAGTAACCGAATTTTGATCTGAAACAAAAGTGTTCATTGCTGATTGTTGTTTTCATTCTGTAAGGTTTGAAGAGTAAAGGATTTAGCTGAATAATTACTACCTTGCGTATATTTGTTCATGCAGCATATATGCAGTGTTTAGGCACAGCGATCGTATTGCGCAGTTGAAGTCTCCTTCGGAGAAAGTCACATGGAGAAAAACAAGTCCATTTAGGCACTGCTACATTTTACTAGTGTTAAAAAAGATTGAGAAGATTTTTTTTTTTAGATTTACTTAGTAGAAGGAAGCGTAATAGACTAATAGTTTGTCATTGCATAATTAATATAAATAGACGATTTTTTTTACATTTCTAAGAATTATGTCCCGTTGTCGGCGTAACGCTCGTTTTCCCACTGTCTTTGTCCTTTTTAAGTTACTTGTTAATATTTTTAATTTTCAAACGTTATCGAACAATTTGGATCTGTACCTGTATTGCCAGAGTATGGGGTAAGGTAAATTATGATCATATTCATGCAGATTTAATTACTAAGAGTAGAAGTAAGATACTGATCTATAAAGTTGGTAAGGTTATAGAGGGAAAACAGTGCTTTACGCTGGTTGACCCCGGATAGTTCCCACAAAGGGGAATAACTTTTGTAAATGTGAGTCGTCTACAGTGACAACTCTCGCATATAGGTACACCTGTCATCAGGACATATTTATAAAGGATAACTTATTATTAATGAAAGTACTTTAGCAGCAGTACGAAGTGTTTGTCGAAGTTTGCAGAAAGGAAACTCCTACATAAATTGTGATTTTGTGTCAATCGCAGAGATGAAGAATATCGCCTACACAGGTTCCTGACAATTGGCTAAAAAAAAGCATAGACATTATTAGTAGTGTGCGTAAAATGCTTAAAAAAGACAACAGTACAATAAAAAGACTATAGATCTACTTGCAGTTCATTATTGTTTTTGGGTATTTTTTATTTAAAAAAAAATTAATAGGAGAAAGGTGTCATTTTCATGATTTTACAATTCTGCCTTTTATATTGCACTTGTTCTTTGTTTTATATTGTACTCACTGGCGGATTTAAGGGGGGCGTGGGGGGCGCACGCCCCCCCTAAAATTTTCAAAGTATGATGTGACTAATACTTATAATGCCACATTTTGATACAAAACTAATCAAATAAGTGTTATTCTGCCTGGTTTTATTCTTAAAATACACAAAAATCCAGGAGCTTCCGGGGGCTGCGCCCCTACTACTCAAAGTATGACATGACAAGTATTAAACACGTCGTACTTTGATACATCACTAACCAATACCATTATGAGTAAGTAAATCGTTTATTATATAGTGACATGTGTTACAATACAATGAGAAATGTGAAATATTCAAAACATTTATTTTTCAAACATCTGGACCTACATGCTATTTACTTATACCAAAAATAATTGAAAAATATGCACTATTATTGTGCGGCACTGGTTTTACTCTAAAATACACGAAAACCGAGGAGCTTCAGGGGGCTTCGCCCCCTGGACCCCCACCTATATGCTATATACTTTTAACAAAAATAAATTGAAAAATATGCACTGGTTAATATGTGCCTGGTTTTACTCTAAAATACAATAAAACCCAGGAGCTTCCGGGAGCTGGGCCCCCACCTATATGCTATATACTTTTAACAAAAATAATTGAAAAATATGCACTATTAATGTGCCTGATTTTACTTTAAAATACATGAAAACCCAAGAGCTTCCGGGGGCTTTGCCCCCTGGGCCTCCACCAGGGCTTCGCCCTGGACCTACTAAGGGCCTTAAGGCGGCCCCCAGACCTCTTGCCTCAACAGAATTATCCACGCCCCCCCCCCCCTAACCACAAATCCTGTATCCGCCCCTGGTACTTGTTTTATACATGTAAGGTGCTTCAGGGTAATAACATATTTACATAAGGTGCTATATAAAAGTAGAATAATAATAATGTGGTTTATTTAATTAGCAGTCTGATTCAAGTTCTAGTGATGGGAAATCGGAAATAATTAGAATCAATTATCGGTAATAATTAGCTGGGCATAATTGATAAATAATGAATTATAATTGAAATTTTTAATTCAAATAACATAAACACTGGAAAGTTAAACTTATTCATAATGATAAATGTTTATTAATTTTTCTTTTAATAATTGAAAGTTGGAAAGTCTTATCACAAGAAATACACCTGTGAAATGTGAAAGCCATAGTGGATGAGGAGCCAATCAAAGGTTATAAGCAAGGTTAAAGTTTTTGTGGACAAGAAAACTATATATACTTCCAAAACTTGCAGACTTTATGATGATAAAAATGATGTAATTCAAAGGAATTGATTTTAATCAATCTTTTTCAAAAGAAATTTCAAGGTATTAAATGCTAGCAAATTATAAAACATGTTATAGGAATATTTAGAGGAAATGGCAGAATAAAAGGTTTTGACCAAAATAGGAAATTTTAAGAATCCAGACTGTAATTTTAGATACGAGTTATGAAAAAATAAAGATACATGTAGTGGCATAAGGGAGAAAAAAATGAAATGGCTTAAAGGGTTGCTTTTATAATTTTGACTGCAGGTTAAATACAATACCAATGTACACACAGTTCTCGATAAACATGATAAAAGAAAATTTTTATGGAATACCACAATGGTTAGGTACCATATAGCAAGTTTTTTTGGCGGGTGTAAAATTTGGTGTTATGCATGCTCAAAGGTATGCCAATAAATTGGTGTAATTTATTTTAGCTGACAGAGTTTCAGCGGTTTGCAGATTAACACTAAGATGAGTATTGACTATTTTTAGCGATTAAAATTTTAGCGGACTACCATCAAAATGCCAAAATAAGCTAAAATTAGCACCCCATTAAAATAACCCGCTACACGGTATGTAATTTGGACTTATTGCACAAAAGCTATGCCAGTATATTTTGTTTTTAGCGATTAAAATTTTAGTGGACTACCATCAAAATGCCAAAATAAGCTAAAATTAGCACCCCACTAAAATAACCCGCTACACGGTATGTAATTTGGACTTATTGCACAAAAGCTATGCCAGTATATTTTGTATACATTTATATGGTACATATAATTTCTTAAATGTGTGTCACATGTTCAAGGTAAGTCTTGTGTGAAAATGGTTTACAAATTGCATATAACTTGCGTTTCTCATAAAATGATTGATTGTATGTTATTTAACAACCCTCTGAATTTTTCATTCGTATGAGATGCCACCACTTGCAAGTGGAGATCTACAAATTTTTGTCCAATACTTGGCACTCAGGGCAATTGAGCAGTGAGGGATCTTTTTCATTCCAGCACCTACAGAGACACAGGAGCTCTGTTTAAAGGGTCTCGTCCAAGCGATCAGTCTCCACATCCCACAGTGGGATTCGAACCAGCGAACTAAGGATAAACTCCTTAGTGTGTGCCTTTAACCACTGTGCAACACAAGTGACCTCTTTAAATGAATGTTGTCATATGTTTTGCATGTGATTTTGAATTTAACTTTCAGGTTTTAAATTTTTTCAACTTTCTGCTTTCTTTAATTTGATTTGTGCTACAAACTTAAAGTACCCCCGGTAAGTATATATTTTTAAAAGTATCTGCATTGTAGTCTCGAACAACTGCTCTCAAATCTGAAATTGTCAGTGATGGCAGCATTATGAATTCGAGAATGTGTGTTAGTATCATGTGTAGGCTATGCTGATCCTTATTATATACTATAGATTATAACATTGTTATGTTTTTTGTAGATCACAGAATGCCTAGGAAGAAGAGCTGGAAGAAAGCTGCTGTGAAGAAGACGAAATCTTGTAAGGCAGATGTGGGTGACAAGTACCCCACAGATGTTGGCCACGTCCAACCATCTGTGCCTCTGGGTGTAGGCCACGTCCTAACACCTATGACATCTGTACCGGCAGGGGTGATCTCTACCACCCCTGTGACAGTGGTCTCTGCGGCTCTCCCTGAGACCACTTTGACTGAAACTATGCCTCAAGTGTTGCCTCTGGCTCAAACTATACCTCAAATGTTGCCTCTGGCTCAAACTATGCCTCAAATGTTGCCTCTGGCTCAAATGTTGCCTCAAAAGTTGCCTCAAATGATTACTCTGAATTCCTCTCAGTTGCTTACTCAGAATATATCTCAGATTACAACTCAGAATATTACTCCGTTTACAATGAACAATATACCAAATGAAACAACACATGCACTGCAAGGTAATTGTATGCATCAGAATTCAGATAATCTCGTGTTTGGATCCTTCCATCAGGGAAGCATGAGGTTTTCATCATTTTCAAGAGGTAATCAGTGTACATGCAATTCACTTATGATGTTGTCAAATTCATATGAAAATTTTTCATTTACTAGTTCCTTTTTAGATCAGACTCTGCTCAAGGGAGATAATTTGTACAACACAGCTGTGAAGAATCTCCAGAGTGCTGGAAATTTTAAAAGTAGGTTACTGATGTTTGATGAACTACCACTTCATATTGATTCTGGTGAAAATCATCACATTGTTGACAAGTTTGATACATTGTTTGGTTTATTAGTTACAGATGATAAGAGAAATCAAATTCAAACTCTACATGAATGTCTGCAACAAGCATTGGGGTTATCTAGATATGTATTAATAATGATTGGCTCGATATGTTCAGCACTGTACAAAGCTTCAGACAATGATTTTTATTTTTTTGACTCGCATTCTCATGGGGAAAATGGTTTGTCTGAATGTGATGGAAAGTCTCTGATGAGACACAGTTGCTGCTTAGATGATTTGTTAGGATTTCTGTATGCAATGTATGAAAGTATGCACATTGAATTTGCAACTGAGTTTGAAGTGATGCCTGTTGCCTTTCGCACACTTATTCATAGCTTCCCTAGTAAATATCAAAGTACACATCAATATTGTAGATTAGATCAGTTAACAACAACTGCTCTCACAAACAAACAATCTGCTGGTACCAATACTGGTCACTTAAAAACAACAGCGATAAAGAAAGATAAAAAGGATTACATGAGAGAATATATGAGAAACAAGAGACAGGAATCAGAGTTCAAACAAAAGGAAAGGGACAGTAAAAGAAACAAAAGACAAGATCCAGAGTTTAAAGAAAGGGAAAGGGACAGAAAGAGAAACAAGAGACAGGATCCAGAGTTTAAAGACAATGAAAGAGACCGTAAAAGAAACAAACGACAAGATGCAGAGTTTAAAGGAAAAGAGAGGGACAGTAAGAGAAACAAGAGACAAGATCCAGAGTTTAAAGAGAAGGAAAGGAACAGTATGAGAAACAAAAGACAGGATCCAGAGTTCATAGAAAAGGAAAGGGACAGTATGAGAAACAAGAGACAAGATCCAGAGTTCATAGAAAAGGAAAGGGACAGTATGAGAAACAAGAGACAAGATCCAGAGTTTAAAGACAGGGAAAGGAACAGTAAGAGAAACAAGAGACAGGATCCAGAGTTTAAAGAGAAGGAAAGGGACAGTATGAGAAACAAGAGACAGGAACCAGAGTTCATAGAAAAGGAAAGGGACAGTATGAGAAACAAGAGACAAGATCCAGAGTTTAAAGACAGGGAAAGGAACAGTAAGAGAAACAAGAGACAGGATCCAGAGTTTAAAGAGAAGGAAAGGGACAGTATGAGGAACAAGAGACAGGAACCAGAGTTCAAAGAAAAGGAAAGGGACAGTATGAGGAACAAAAGACAAGATCCAGAGTTTAAAGACTGGGAAAGGGACAGTAAGAAAAACAAGAGAAACTAGATGCTGTCATGAGACAGTAATACCCGCACTAAGGTGTTTGCCTCTAAATGCACACTCCTCTAAAATTAGGCTTTACCAAAGAAAAAGTCAATATAATTTAATAATTTACATAATAGCTAGGGCCTCCATGTATTCATCAAATTGAGCATAATATTCACAAGTGAACATGTGACCCATGGGCCTCGATCTTATAGGTACATGTATTTCATATTCATAATTCATTCATTACCAGTCTGAAATTAAACAACAGAATTAAATTAATGATGTAGATTAGGTTTGAAACAAGGGGGGGGGGGTATAATTTTTTGGCCCATAATTGGAACTTTTTAAATCTATTTTCTCATATAGATCAACAACAAATATTATTCAAATTAGTTTAAAGCGTTTTTGATTATTTTTTCCAAAATGTACAAACTTTTTTATACTTGATTAGGCAGAAACACCTTGAAAGCTGCCATATACCATGTATACCCAATCAATTTAGTCAACCCCCACCCTTCTCCCATCAACACACACACACACGCAAACACACCCTATTTTCCTGTTTTTGGAAATAGGCCTAGATGGCAAAGTTAAGATAAAACATCTTTTGTAAATAATAATTTTAAATTTGTTCTTATACTGTAAATGTATATGAAGACCTGCATCACATTGGGCTTGCGTCACGTACCTAACTTAAGTACTAGTTTTACCATAATCATTTTTAGATAGCACTGCACGTGCAGTACTAGGCCTAGTGTTGTGTACACATCATTGCATGTATGTCAGTTGGAATTATTTTGTGTTGAATTGGATTATATTTCATGAAGTTGGAGCTATGGCAGTCGGTAAGTACACGTTTTGGTATAGATTTGGGTAAAATAGTCTGAAATGCAACTGGTTAGGTTAAAGTTTAAAGGATCAAAGGTCATCCGATGCTCATACATGCCAACTTTCCCGATTTAGGCGGGATCCTCCCGATTTTACCCTTTCATCCCGCGTTCCCGATCGGGAAAGCAAAATTGCCCTTGTTTCCCGATTTGAAAAAAAATCACCAAAATTTCCGATTTTAAAAATTTCCCTACCGCTGAATTTTGACAATCGGGATAACAATGTCAGACTTGTTTATTCAATGCACACAGATAAGTTTCATGGTTTATTTAACCAGGTGTTAATTAGGCCTAGCCACAGGAAATCACTTCACGCCTGAACGATCGCACTTGTCCACTGGTGCAAGCTTATAGCTTGGGGCAATTAGGGGATTATCTTGTTAGTTTTAAAGGGTATGCAAGGTGAAACACATAGATTAACAAGATAATTGTTTTTTCATTTTATTAGAAATATAAATTAAAGACAATAAAATGCGAATCAAACAATAAAAACGGAATCCAAAAAGATCGTTTTTTGAAAACGAAAGTAGAAATCTAATAAAGCATAGCTGCTGATTTTATCTACCTATCATGAAAAATATTGTAAAGTTAGCCAGTTAAAATATCATTAAAAAATTAAGATGAAACAATCAAGTGTATGTCAATTAGAATTTCTTTTCCTTCCCTTCTCCCAAAAGTAATATATTAGGTAGATCTATATGCATGACTTATGGAAATACACACATGGCACCATCACGCACATCAAATTTCATGACTGTAACAAAAAATAAATAATTCTGTTTTGGATAGCTGGTATAGATTTCTGTAAATTGAATATCATATTAGAATTTCTAATTAATTGAAATATAAATAAAAAAGAATGTTTCTTAAGAAACAGGACTTTACAGTATCAATATCTCATATATTTTTAGCCTTAAAAAAAAAAATGATTTTAAAGTTGTACAAATTCAATTTTTCACTAAATTCTGTCCTGGTAGAAAAAAAGTTGTTTATATATGTAGCTAAATGCCCCTTCTTTAGTGAGAGAGGCACCTATTTTAGCAAAAATATTTCAATTTTGGAAAGAAAAACACTTTTTCATTTTGTGTTAAATTAACCCTTGAGTTTTATTGAAAAGTGATATCATTATTATAGATTTAAAAAAAAAAATCATTTCATATACAATTATTTAATTTCACGACAAAATGTCGCGAATTTAGAGCTTTGAAAATTGTCGTCACGCGCTAAATCCCCCATGGGAATTTTCAAAAGTTGGCATGTATGGATGCTGCAATGAGACGAATTTCACATTCTAAAGAGTTATCGCCCGTTATCGACGTTACATTCAGTTACAAAAAACAGAATTTTTTTCTGAGAGGGAGGGGGGACTTCCAGACCAGAATTTCCTGAGAAGCAAATAAAAGGAGAAGTTATGGTGGTGTCTGTTTTCTAGGGTGGAGGGCATCCAAAGTCTTTTTTATATTATAGTCCTGCAAATTCGGGGGGGGGGGGGGGGGGGGGAGTCTCAAGATACACTTCCAGTCCCTGTAAACAGTAATGGCAAATGATCATGTGACTCCTAAATAGTGGGAAACTTTTTCCATTTGACCATACATAATTTTGCGCTTTTTGTGTTATTATGTTATGTAAATTTAATGGTATAAAGGTTTTGAACCCCCTGGAGGTCATCCCCACTCTCCTAATGATTCTAACTGGAAATGTTCACAATATGACTGCATTAAATGAAATAAAAGTGCATCAATGATAAGATTGCTTGACATTTCATTCATCAACCTATCCTCCTAGAATTAGGAATGAAAATCATTCAAAGAGATGGACCACATTAAAGTATTTGTATATAGGCTATTAACATATTTTTTTAAAAATGTAAAACAAGCAGTAGTTTGCATACATGTCATGAATATAAACAGGGGTCTGGGATGGGGTGAGAGGAAGGATCAAGTTCCTGTCTCTTTACGTCTTAATGGTTGAAAACTCCTAAAATGAATGTTGACCTCAAATCCGACTTGTCCTCATTATTTTTCAAGTGGGGGTGTCTCCATTTGAGTGAAAAATTCCTGAGAGGGATGTTTAACAACAAACAAACAATTAAATGACATAAAAACACAATATTGATTTGCGTTAAGAAATATGCAGGGGATTTTTTCCATCATCAATCTTCTTCTCAAGAACAGCAAGGGCATTATTGTCCCCCGTTTTGGGGGAAAGGGAGGGAACATTAAATCTTATTTGTCTGTCAGTCTGGCCATCTTTGACAGTATGTGCATCTGTCACAATAAATTTAACCTTGATCATAACTTTTGAATAATATGAGATAGGGCTTTCATATTTCACATGTACATTACCACAAAACTTTCTAAATGTACTATGATTTTTTAACCCAAGTGAGACCTTGACCTCAAAATTTTACCTACTTTCCAAAAAATAACATTTTAAATTAATCATTTTGAAAGAGAAAAGATATGGCATTTAAATTATACATGTATATTATATCTGAAAAGACTTTTCTAAATATATCATGACTTTTGACTTTCTTGACCTAGAAGTTTAACCTACTTTTCAAAAATATTATATTATATATTTATATATATATATTATATAACTTTTGATTGAAAAGAGATGGGTCTTTCATATTTGACATGTACTTTACCTGCAACAAAATATTTCGAGCATGCGATGATTTCCCCCCTTTGACATAATTTTCATAAAGTGACATATGATAGGGATGCATATTTGATACACAATCTGCCATAAATTATGGCATCCCATTCACTTAAACACAGAAAGCAAAGGACCACAATTCTTTGAATTTGCATGTATAATCTTGATATGGAAACATCCTCATATAATGTATATTCAAGTTTTTTATGCTACGCCATGATTAGGAATACATGTATTAGTTTTTGTCATGTCCGTCCTCCACCCTTCCATCTGTCTTTCCATCGAGCTCAAAGAAATTACTTTCTAGATATTTTATCAAAGTTCATATATGCTGATGCATATACTGATGTAAACTATCCAACTGTGGCAATATTTTTTATGCGCCCGGATCAATAGATCCCGGGCATATATTGTTTTTGTCCTGTCTGTTTGTCTGTTTGTCTATTTATCTGTTTGTCTGTTTGTCTTTTTGTCTGTTTGTCTGTTGTCAACTTTAACCTTGGCCATAACTTTTGAACAATAAGAGATAGAGACTTCATTTTTGGTATTCATACTCCACTATTAAAGTCCTTTCAAATGACATCAAGGTCAATGACCTTGTGACCTTGACTGTGACCTATATGCTAAAAATATCTTTTTCCACTGTTTGTCATAACTTTTTAACCATAGGAGATAGGAACTTGATATTTGGTATGCATACTCCTCTAATAAAGCCCTTTCAGTTGAAAACAAGGTCAATGATCTTGTGACCTTGACTGTGACCTATATGCTAAAAATAGCTTTTTACACTTTTTGCCATAACTTTTGAACCATAGGAGATAGGAACCTCATATTTGGGATGCATACTCCACTGATTAAGTTCTTTCAAACGACACCATGGTCAATGACCTTGTGACCTTGACCTTGACCTAGATGCTAAAAATAGCTTTTTACACTTTTTGCCATAACTTTTTAACCATAGGAGATAGGAACTTCATATTTAGGATGCATACTCCACTGATTAAGTTCTTTCAAATGACACCATGGTCAATGACCTTGACTGTGACCTATATGCTAAAAATAGCTTTTTACACTTTTGGCCATAACTTTTAAACCATAGTAGATAGGGACTTCATATTTGGGATGCATACTCCACTGATTAAGTTCTTTCATATGACACCACGGTCAGTGACCTTGTGACCTTGACTGTGACCAATATGCTAAAAATAGATTTTTTGAACTTTGTTTCCGCCGGGCACATAGTGTTTCACAAACAAATCTTGTTTACCTTTACTTTCCTTTGACCTTTACTTAACTTTTCTTAAAATTAGTGTTTAGCTTTATTTTAGAGAAACCATAATGATTCAAGTTGTGTAATGAAACTTCACATGATGATAGTCATACTGATGTAAGCAATTAAAGCTTTACAATGCTTCACTCTTTTTTACCTTGACATTTCCTGTGATCTTGACCTCACTGTCTTAGACTAGATCAGTTTTGAATAAACAGTTCAAGATATATTAATCAAACTTCATATGCTAATACATACTGATGAGAGCTATTATTGCATTAACTTATTTTGACCTTGAATTTTCTTTTGACCTTGACCTCACTTTTTAAAATATGTGTTTATCTAAGTTTCAAATAAACCATTAATTATATTTTTATCAAAATTCATATGATAATAGTAAATTCACACTGATGTAAGCTTTTCAGCTAGAACAACATTTTGACCACAACCTTTCCTTTGACTTCTCTTTTCTTAAAACAAAGTGTTAAGCTCAGTTTCATTAAATCATTCAAGATATTTTTATCAAACATAATAAGCTAATATGTATTAGTGAGAGCTATTCAGCTGCATCAAAAACTTCATCTTGCACATTCCTGTGACCTTGACCTCCCTCCTCTTTAATATGTATTTTGCTTAGTTTTAAGAAATAATTTAAGACATTTTTATGTTTAACATGCACTTATACATAATTTGATGAGAATTTATTATCTATATCCAATTTATTTATATTTTAGTTTCAATTCTGAAAAAAACTGTTTAAGATATTTTCATCAAACTTTATACACAAATACAAATTTTAGTTTTTAGTTTTTAGCTCATCTGAGCCGAAGGCTCAAGTGAGCTTTTCTGATCATATTTTGTCCGGCATCCGTCTGTCTGTCTAGCTGTCTGTAAACTTTTCACATTTTCGACTTCTTCTCAAGAACCACTGGGCCATTTCAACCAAACTTGCCACAAAGCATCCTTGGGTGAAGGGGATTCAAGTTTTTTCAAATGAAGGGCCATGCCCTCATTCAAGGGGTGATAATTGGGAATTAATGAAAATTTGGTGGCATGTTTTAAAAAGCTTCTTCTCAAGAACCACTGTGCCAGGAAAGATGAAACTTATGGGTTAACATCCTCAGGTAGTGAATATTCAAATGTGTTCAAATCATGACCCCCGGGGGTAGGGCAGGGCCAAAATGGCCGACCAAAGTTTTATATAGAAATATATTGGAAAATTCTTTAAAAATCTTCTTCTCAAGCACCACTGTGCCAGGAAAGATGAAACTTATGGAGTAACATCCTCAGATAGTGTAGATTTAAGTTTGTTCAAATCATGACCCCCGGGGGTAGGGCAGGGCCAAAATGGCTGACCAAAGTTTTACATAGAAATATATAGGAAAATTCTTTAAAAATCTTCTTCTCAAGAATGACAAAGCCATAATTCATCAAATTTATATGGAAGCATCCTCAGGTAGTGAAGATTCAAGTTTGTTCAAATCATGACCCTGGGGGTAGGGCGGGGCCAAAAAGGCCGACCAAAGTTTTACATAGAAATTTATGGGAAAATTCTTTAAAAATCTTTTTCTCAAGAATGACAAATTCATAATTCATCATATTTATATGGAAGCATCTTCAGGTAGTGTAGATTCAAATTTGTACAAATCATGACCCCAGGGGGTAGGGCGGGGCCAAAATGGCCGACCAAAGTTTTACATAGAAATATATGGGAAAATTCTTTGAAGAAAAGCAAATCCATGATTGATCATGGGATTACTTTTGGATTTTAACTTTTCAATAATAAACCAATTTCTACTTTTTCTTAGCTTCAGTACTCAGGTGAGTGATGTGGCCCATGGGCCTCTTGTTTAATGTACCATTAGTAATACACATCTGGCGGGACATTCATGTCCTATAGACATATTTCTAGTTTTTCAAATCATCACCTCAGGCTAGGGTCAGGCCACAATTAGGGATCAAAGTTTTATTTAGGAATAAAAGGAAACACATCTTTAAAGTTCTTCTTTTCAGGAACACCAAGAGCATGATTAATATGGAAATATTCTCAAGAGGTGTAGATTCAAGTTTGTACAAATCATGACCACCATTGGTTAGGGAGGTGCCATATTTTTCCAGCCCCTTTTTGCCATCCATATGAAAATTCAAATTTTGAAACCATTTTACACATACACAAAACAAACCAATCATTTTCTAAATGATCATGGTTTAAAGCTATTGCAGCATAAGATATTAGGGAAGTTCTTGAAGGCAGGGTGATTAAACATGTCAAATATATGTAAAAAAAAAAATATATATATAAAAATTCTACCTCGATTTCATCCCCATCCCCCCCACCCCCCAGGCAAAATGAAAATTCCGAAACCTTACTGCACATCTACATGACACAACCAACCATCTCTTAAAAGATGATAAGGCTGCTGAGTAAAATGTAGAAGGAGTTCAGGGAAGAAGGGGCTTTTTGTATAAAAAACATCATTTTTCGACCCCCATTTGATCCCCCGGGGCAAAATCAAAATTCCGAAACCTTACTGCACATCTACATGACACCACCAACCATCTCTCAAAAGATGATTAGGCTGCGGAGTAAAATATAGAAGGAGTTCAGGGAAGAAGGGGCTTTTTGTATAAAAAACGTCATTTTTCGACCCCCATTTGATCCCCCAAGGCAAAATCAAAATTCCGAAACCTTACTGCACATCTACATGACACCACCAACCATCTCTCAAAAGATGATTAGGCTGCTGAGTAAAATGTAGAAGGAGTTCAGGGAAGAAGGGGCTTTTTGTATAAAAAACATCATTTTTCGACCCCCATTTGATCCCCCGGGGCAAAATCAAAAGTCCGAAACCTTACTGCACATCTACATGACACCACCAACCATCTCTCAAAAGATGATTAGGCTGCGGAGTAAAATATAGAAGGAGTTCAGGGAAGAAGGGGCTTTTTGTATAAAAAACGTCATTTTTCGACCCCCATTTGATCCCCTGGGGCAAAATCAAAATTATGAAACCTTACTGCACATCTACATGACACCACCAACCATCTCTCAACAGATGATTAGGCTGATGAGTAAAATGTAGAAGGAGTTCAGGGAAGAAGGGGCTTTTTGTATAAAAAAACGTCATTTTTCGACCCCCATTTGATCCCCCGGGGCAAAATCAAAATTCCGAAACCTTACTGCACATCTACATGACACCCCCAACCATCTCTCAAAAGATGATTAGGCTGCTGAGTAAAATGTAGAAGGAGTTCAGGGAAGAAGGGGCTTTTTGTATAAAAAACGTCATTTTTCGACCCCCATTTGATCCCCCGGGGCAAAATCAAAATTCCGAAACCTTACTGCACATCTACATGACACCACCAACCATCTCTCAAAAGATGATTAGGCTGCTGAGTAAAATGTAGAAGGAGTTCAGGGAAGAAGGGGCTTTTTGTATAAAAAACGTCATTTTTCGACCCCCATTTGATCCCCCGGGGCAAAATCAAAATTCCGAAACCTTACTGCACATCTACATGACACCACCAACCATCTCTCAAAAGATGATTAGGCTGCTGAGTAAAATGTAGAAGGAGTTCAGGGAAGAAGGGGCTTTTTGTATACAAAACGTCATTTTTCGACCCCCATTTGATCCCCCGGGGCAAAATCAAAATTCCGAAACCTTACTGCACATCTACATGACACCACCAACCATCTCTCAAAAGATGATTAGGCTGCTGAGTAAAATGTAGAAGGAGTTCAGGGAAGAAGGGGCTTTTTGTATAAAAAACGTCATTTTTCGACCCCCATTTGATCCCCCGGGGCAAAATCAAAATTCCGAAACCTTACTGCACATCTACATGACACCCCCAACCATCTCCCAAAGGATGATTAAGCTACTGTGAAAAATGTAGGAGGAGTTCAGGGAAGAAAAGTGTGACAGACGGACGGACGGACGGACGGACGGACGGACGGACGGACGGACATGAGTAACAACAATATACCCGAACTTTCTTTCGAAAGTGCGGGTATAAAGATCCAGAGTTTAAAGACAGGGAAAGGGACAGTAAGAGAAACAAGAGACAGGATCCAGAGTTTAAAGACAGGGAAAGGGACAGTAAGAAAAACAAGAGAAAAGATCCAGAGTTTAAAGACAGGGAAAGGGACAGTAAAAGAAACAAGAGACAAGATGCAGAGTATAGGCATGATGAGCAAACAAGAGATTTAAAGAAGAAAAAAGAAATGAGACAAAATTCTAACCAGTTAGAAAAAGAAAGATTGAAGATGAAAGAAAAGAGAAAAAATGAAGAGTATAGATCATCAGAAAATATTGCTGCAAAACAATCAAAAGCACACTCACGGGGGAATTCGGACTATATTGAAACTGAAAAACAAAGATACAGAAAAAGTAAATTTGGAGTTGATGCAATTGAGTGTGTTGACAATTTTCACAACAATGTAAGATTGGGTCCTGTGTTTGTATGCACATGTTGCCAACAGACATGGTTTCACGAAAGTGTTTCAAATGTAGATAATGTTTTGTTGCATGCTGAAATCAAAAGGAAGTATTTTACTAATACAAAGTCTGTAAATGGGCAGGAATGGATATGCAACACATGCAATTCAAGTTTAAAAGAAAGTCGAACGCCAAAACTCTCTATTGCAAATGGAATGACATGGCTTCAAAAACCAAGTGAATTAAATCTGTTACCATTGGGAGAAAGACTCGTATCCTTAAGAATTCCCTTCATGCAGATAAGAGAATTACCAAGAGGAGGGCAGTATTCAGTAAAAGGAAATGTTGTAAACGTGCCAGTTGACATTCAACCAACAATCAACAGTCTTCCCAGGAGACTTGATGAAAATATTACAATACCTGTGAAGTTAAAAAGGAAACTATCTTTTCAGCACTCTTATTGTCATGAAAATATCCGACCTACAAAGGTTCTGATTGCTTTACATTGGTTAATGAAAAACAGTGAATATTATCAGAATTCAAACATAAACATAGATGACAACTGGTTCCTTGAGGTCACCAATTCTGCAAGCGAATTAATGAGAGAGTTTATAGAGGGTCACACCAATCAAGATTCAGCAATGCATGACCAATCAGATGAATCAGACTCTGATGAATTCTGTGAAGTTGATAGTGGTAAGGATGGAAATCGTGATACTTTACTAGACAGTGACTCGTATGACATGAATCAGATCTTCACATTTGCTCCAGGAGAGGGACAGCGACCAATTAGTTTGTATCAAGATCAAATGGCTGAGTATTTGTCATTTCCTACAATATTTTGTGGCAAAGGAAGGGTAGAAAACGATCAGCGTCAAATACCTGTTTCATATGCTGATATTGCCAAGTGGGAATTACGAAGTGTTGATAGACGTGCTGCACAGTCGGTACCAAATTTGTTTTTCAAATTGAAAAAGATTCAACTAAAACAGGTAACAGACAAATGCAATTTAGCCCTTAGAAAGTGCAAAACAAAGGGGAAAACCTTTACTGCAAATGAAATAAGAAATCCTGATCAAATCAATGACATTGTTAGACACAATGAGGGATTTTATGTTTTCAAACAGTTGAGAAATTCTCCTCCTTATCTTGAAACAAGAAAGAAAGACGTTTTTGCAATGATACGACAGCTTGGTCTACCAACTTGGTTTATGTCCTTTTCTGCTGCAGATACACGTTGGAATGATCTGATCAGAGCATTAGGAGTTTTAAACGATGACAAACAGTACACAGATTCTGAAATTGAGAGCATGACATGGACTGAAAAGTCAAAGTTAATTCAGAAAGATCCGATTACATGCACAAGGTATTTTGATCATCGTTTTCGGACTTTTTTGAATACTGTGCTTAAGAGTGATCATCATCCTATTGGTAAGATACAGGACTTTTTCTATAGAGTTGAATTTCAACAGAGGGGATCACCACATGTTCACATGATTGTTTGGATTGAAAATGCTCCAAAATACTTAGAAAATGATAACAAGGAAATTGCTGCATTTGTTGACAGCTACTTGAAGTGTGAAAGGAATACAGAAGACAATTTGACAGAATTGCAGGTTCATAAACACTCACAAACATGCAAGAAAAAAGGAAAGGCTGTTTGTAGATTTGGATTTCCACTTCCACCACTCCAAGCTACTATGATATTAGAACCTTTGGACAGTGACATTGATAAATACAAGAAAATGCACAAGACTATGCAAGACAAAGTGAATGACTTTAAAAATGGATGTGACATAAGCTGCACTTTCCAAGACTTTTTGCAGAATGTACTACAACTTTCTGAAGATGATTATATAAAATGCATCAGAAGTTCTTTGAGAACACCCAAGGTATTTTTAAAACGTAAACCCTGTGACTTGAGAGTGAATGCTTACAACAGTACTCTTC
This sequence comes from Saccostrea cuccullata, assembly GCF_032062105.1. Lineage (NCBI taxonomy): Eukaryota > Metazoa > Mollusca > Bivalvia > Ostreida > Ostreidae > Saccostrea > Saccostrea cuccullata. The sequence goes on from NW_026924761.1 coordinate 24,251, forward strand.
TTCATGCTTGGGCAGCAAACATTGATATTCAGTATGTTTTGGATCCATATGCTTGTGCAATGTACATTGTCTCATACATAAGTAAATCCCAAAGAGGAATGAGTGAGCTGCTGAGTAGAGCTGCTAAGGAAGCAAGAGAGGGCAATCTTGACATTAAGAGACAAGTTAGACACATTGGAAATCAATTTCTTAACAGTGTTGAAGTTGGAGCACAAGAAGCTGCATATCTAGTTTTGCAAATGCCCCT
>NW_026924762.1:0-24566 GCF_032062105.1 Saccostrea cuccullata
GTCACTGCAATCTTGGCTTATACAATCTTTAAAAATGATCAACTTTGGTTTGTTATATTATATCAAAAGTTAAGTGAACTTGAATCTTTTACCATTTTCAATTTTGATGTCACACGACGTTTGTTTAACTCTGCTTTTCTCGTCTCTTTCTTTCACCTTATTTGAAAATCTCTTTTCTTCAGTTTCTTCATGGAAAGTTTTTGGATCAGTATTATCTTCATTTTTCTCTGAAATTGATGCATGTCTTTTATCAAATTAATGAATTTATGACACCTTTTTATTTTCAGTTCTTTTTTAGATACACAAAAAACGGCTTTTTCATTAAATTGATTTGGTTCCAATATTTTAAGATGTTAAATCTATTCATTTAATATTGAAATGATAGACACAAAGGTAGTTCAAACGAGATTTGTGAATTTTCAAAGCATTTTACCCAATATTTCTAAATATTGACGTGAGTAACGGTGACAGACATTATTTTTTAAAGGAAAATAAGCATAGAAATGAATCATTTGACGTGCTTTTCTGCAAAAAATTTTAAAATGCAACAAATTCATGACGTCATATTTCCAAAATTGTCTTTCTTCATGCCCTATTTTATAATGATCTATGATTTTCATCCACTCAACTCATATTAAAACAAATTTCATTTTTTAAGAATAATAATTGTTGGTGACACAATTAAGCCAAAACCGTAACTTCTTCCATTTATTCAATAGATATAAAATCTGGAATTAAATTATTAAAACCACTCATTTTTAAAAATTTTGCTCTTTACCAGAAATTAGAACATACCGTTTCATGGTCGAATTTAACTTTTAATATACTTATAATATGGGTTATTTTTTCTTCCGAAAATGCCCCTGTGGCAACGCACTTTGACAAAATTCCGCACTTTGAAAAAAATTTCAAAGTGCGTTATTTGGGACAAAATCAACGCACTTTGAAAAATTTTTTCAAAGTGCGTTAAATTTGGGACCAACTCAACGCACTTTGAAAAATTTTTTAATGTGCGTTAAGAGTCTACATCAATATATTTTACCATGGAGACACTTAACGCACTTAAAAAAAAATAATATTTTAGTCATGGAAAAATTTTATTTGTTATTTATCTTTCAAAACTAAGCCTAACCCTAACCTCATAAATGAATTGATTTTACTCCCGTCGAAAAGAGGAGAAGACGGGTATAAGATCCCTCAGTCCAAATCTTTACCTTTCCAATACGTGTCGGTAAAAAACGGGGGAAGGGAGCAATAAACCTAAAAAGGGTACGCTGCATTTTCGATGCTTATACGATGTATATATCTTTCCAAAATAAATGGGGGGCTTAGCCCCCATCCCCTCCCCTGGCCCTTTGCCCAGTCTCGATGCCTATGCTATACTCAAAGCATTCATATAATTATGTATTTACCTAACTGGTATGATGTTGAAAACTTTCAATAATAAATGAGTAAATTAAAACAGATGAAAACTAGAAATTTTTAAGTACAGTAAAAAGTATGAGAGAGAAAGAATTTTCATAGATTTAAAAAATCAAATTGGCCCCTTTTTATTATGATAAATGCAAAGTTGCTTGAAGCTGTCCTCTGTTAGTGCCCCCTATACACCTTTACATCTTCTTATCAAAGACTAGAATTAAAAAAAAAAAAAGAAACGAATCAATGAACTTAAACAATCATCACTCTTTTTTTCAAGACCCTTTAATTTTCCCTTTTATTTTATCAAAACCTTAAATATCTAAAACGTCAATATCTCAGGTCCTACAGTGACTTTATCATAAAAAAAGTAATCAAACCAGGATCTGTTATTCATCATACCGATTATTTGAAGGAATATTGATCAATCTTTACATTTTTTTTTCAAAGTGCGTTAATATGGTCGATTTTAATGCACTTTGAAAAAAAATTATTTTTTTTCAAAGTGCGTTAGCTTGGTCCCAAATTTTAACGCACCTTGAAAAAAATTTTCAAAGTGCGTAATTTTTCAAAGTGCGTTGTAACCTGCCCCTCTGTAATGAAAACGTACACCAACTAGATACACCAATATAGATTATTATTATTACAGGGGTTATTAAAATCTTTATATCGTCTTTACCTGAATCTGAGTCCAATGTTTCTATTGCAGAATCGCTCCCCTTGATGGCCGCATTGTCATTGTCACTTGCTTTGCTTTCATTATCTGATTGGTTGCTGTCCCTCGTAGGTGGGATAGATACTTAAAAAATGAAGTGATTTAATTTGTTTTTGTTTTTTTTTTTCAGTGGACAAACTAACATCAGAAATTGTTCATAATTTTCTTATCTTCAAGTTCATTTTATTTACCCAGACCAATCTATTGGTACAAGGGGGATTGTGCATAAATAACATATATACATTATATACAATATAAATAGTCTGGTCAGAGGTACACAATATAGGAAACATGACAGAAGATTAAGGGTAGAAAGAAAGAGTGGGGAAACATATCAAGGAGGACAGACAGCAGCATAATTTTTTTGGATAAATATACAAAGTTTTTTCATCACTTTTTCGTTTGAGGTTGACATGATTTCCATGAATTTAATAACATTCGGTCTATAAGAATAATAATTGCCCAGATAATTCTTTTTATCTTAAGTGATCCAACAAATTGTTGAAAGATTTCATATCCAACTACATAGATAACAGAAACTGAAGAATCTTCGTGTGTACAATTAAAAGCCTCCTATGAAAATAAGTTTACAAATGACCAGTGACAGGGTAAGTAAATTTACGATAACGAGTTTTGATTTATTTTGAATAAAAAGCCAACTGTTTATGATTTCAATAAGTCTTGACATTATTTTCTGTCGGGAATGACTGATAAAGTGTTGGAATGTCGTACAATTTGATGTTACTAATTTTAGTATAATTTTCTGATTTCAAATTTTCTATAAGTTCCTTGGAGTTTTTTTACGTATTCACATCTGATTTACACCACTTCTCGAATCGTTTTACATTACGTCTGAAGTTTCTTCTTTACTGTTGTAAATATTTTAGTGAGAATTAAATACTAGTAGAAAGGCTCTGTAGAACATTTCTGGAGCCCGTTACGTATCTTTTTGTAAGGATTTTTATAAGAATTTAGAATGTAATTAATTCAATTTTATTTTGATTGTTAGGAATACAAAATAAAATATTTTAACCATATGAATGGACGATTTTGAAGACTTTCCTCCTAAGAAAGTGAGTTATGGGGTATAAGTTTGACACACAGTATATTATTCAAAAGTAAAATAAAATGAAGGAGAAGCAAAACCACTTACATAATCGTTTCATTTGTGTTTCATCATCAACCATGTGTGTTTCATTCATCCCAATTTTTTCTACAATAAAATATGTCCATGGCAATTCAAGCATTTTTCAAGAGATCTGGTAAATTTAATTATCACACTTTTTAAAAAATACATACTCAAACACTTGATTAGTCTCCTTCTTTTGATGATAGTTAATATAATAATGCCTGCAATAAAAGCTCCTACGAAACCCACGACAGGTAACATCCAGTACATTTCACTGTAAAGTAAAAATCTTAAATAAGTGATAAAATCTATTAGTAATACACTAAAAGTAGTAATAAATGCACGTGTTTTCTTAAGTTCAATGAAATTTCTGTAAAAAAACTACGAACATGTACTACATAATTCTATTACATGTGTTATACATGTGTTATACTATGTATGAAACACGAAGCGAAGATGGTCTAGGACTGTACGAGTAGACTGTTAGTTTTCTCGATATATTTTATTTCAGAGATATGAATACTTTTAATATTTAGACATTCTAATTAAGGGAATTTTAAATTACTTCTAATTTCTATTTGAAAATTATTATATTTAGATATTTGTGACCTTATTCATTCATTAAAATAATGCTAACTGAGTCAGTGTATATTCCACACAGTCATTGACAATTTGAAGTGATATATTATTTATAATATCGAGTTTGTGAAGATAATATTTTGGATTAGGTTTGTAAAGTTCTTGAAACGAAAGGATGACATTACAAAAATAGTGTAAACAAATATTCATAAATTTGTTAATACTGCAGATATCAAATGCTTAAAGTTCATTGGGATTAATCTGTTCCCAAAACTTTAACCTGGTCTCTTGTACGGAAAATATAGGTCAGATTCAGCATCCAAAGCAGGTCTGATAGCGTCCATCCCTAGATGCATCATCCATGCAAGTTTGATTCAGGTAGGTCTTATAGTTACTTGGGAACGAAAATGTAGGTCAGATCCAGCATCCGAAGCAAGTCTTGTAGTGTCCATCCCTAGATGCATCACCCATGCAAGTTTGGTTCGGGTAGGTATTTTAGTTACTTTGGAATGAAAATGTAGGTCAGGTCCAGCATCCGAAGCAAGTCTGGTAGTGTCCATCCCCAGATGCATCATCCATGCAAGTTTGATCCCGGTAGGGCTTATAGTTACTTGGGAATGGACTTGCTCCAAAAACTTTAACCTGGTCACTCGTCTTGGGAATGGACCTGCTCCAAAAACTTTAACCTGGTCACTCATCTGGAAAATATAGGTTAAAACCAACATCTGAAGCAAGTCTGGTAGTGTCCATCCCCAGATGCATCCTTAGACGAAATTGTTGATATTTTTTTAATAAACTTGTTTGTCAGTAGCTTACAATTAATTTTTTTTGTACGTAGAGCATGTATTTGAAGTTTTGCGTATCGAATCAACTGAGATCTATAAACTCTATATGCAGATGATACGGCTTTATTACTACATACGCTTAAGGGAAGTTGAAGATTGAAAAGTTGAAGTCATTATGTTTATCATACGAAAACTTTGTTCTAAGGTCTTCGGTACCATTTACGTATTTTTCATGTAAAAAATGAAATAGAAGTGTTAAAATCTTAAAGCCATATATGGCGTAACTGATCAAAAAAATATATTTTTGAAAAATACAAAATTAAGTAAAGAAATATAGTTAATACATTTAAATTAAAGCTTTTCATACAATTCTGAACACGAAGAACACCTCGTTTCATCTAATAATACGATCTTATCTTCTCTGTAATGTGTTATTTAAATCTTTTGTATTTTCTTCCGAGTCGGAGAAAATTCCTAGAATCCAAATTAAATTGCGATATGTTCATAACGCAATTGACTTAGATTTTGTAATTTACGGAAAAGTTCTATATTTATATAAAGTAATGATACAAATAATAAGTTCTTATAATTTTAGTCTAATAATTTTCATTGTACATACGCCATATATGGCTTTAAATCTTTTATTTCAAGCTCACTGTATTTTGTCAACAGATGAATGGAAGTAACTATTCTTAATTGATAAATATGACTACAAACAACTTTGCTGTTCATAATTTTTTTTCTTTGTAAAACTTTGATTCTCCATTATTGCACCGTCCTTTTTCTTGAAGAAATACTAGTAATCTGAACAACTTGAATCGACACTGCGTATTGAAGGTTTAATATAAATGGGGAGGAAGTTGAAAATGTGAAAAGTTTACAGATTTAAGAAAAGGCAGACAAAATCTGATCAGAAAAAGGCGCATTTAATTTCCAAATACCGGTTATTAGCACGAGATGGAACCGAATTATTTATCGAGTATCAAGTACGTAGCGTAAGCATTACCAGTATTGCCCTTTGAATTTATAGAGGCCAGGGGTCCGTTTTACAAAAGAACTTACAACTAAGACCAAAATTTATTCTGCTTGTAACTTTCATATTTGCATTAATTTGAAAATGGGTTTAAACTTTTTAAAAGGAATGTAGAAAGATATTTTCATGATAGTAATATTAAACTCAATCATTATCTCTGCAAAATTTTACAATCAACTAAATTTTTTGGTCTTAGTCGTAAGTTCTTTTGTAAAACGGGCCTCTGGGTATTATTTTTATCATTATTCGTGTATTACATACAAATAAAAGTCAGGAGTTGTCAATATTAAAGAATATAAAGCTTGAATGTAATTTCTTGACAGAGAACCCCTTAATTCTTTCAATGTTTATAGTTTCTATTTTTTTTTTTATTCCTAAAGATAAAATTCACACAACTTACCTTCCGCTATCATATTCCGTGACTGGATTCATTCTCAATTACAAAATGTTAATAGTCAAGTTAATGAATATACTTATTTTTTAAATTTGAATTTCGTTCATGAAGATAAATTTGAACACGTTCTCATATTTTTAATGTTTCATATGTAGTATTGGGAAAAATTCATTGGATCTTTTTTCCAAATTAAACTATGTGAATAACCTTTACATCGGATACATTCGGACAATGATGTTTTGCAAGAATAATTTTATGAACTAGGAACTAAGCATTCTTTTTACTTGTATTTGATTGCTCTCTAGAATAAACTTACCCAACATCCGGAAGCCTTCCTTTTTCTGAACTTGGATCATTGTTTGATGAGCTATGAATGTATGATATATTATATATTTTTTTTTTATTTAGACAGCAGTTCCAATGACATGAATCGGGAAAAATTATATAATTCATAATATAATAAATTATATCAATTATTTTTTTTTTCATATATCTATATCTATATTTTCATATATTTACTTTGGTTTGAATGAAGATTCCAGTCGGGTAGTCCTTGTTAAAAGTACCGTGGTAGCTGGGGTGCTTTGGTAAAAAAAAAAAAGTATACAGTACATGACAATAGATATTCACTGAACAAAACTCTGAACAAGAATTTTTATATTGTATCTGATCATATATACTTACGAAGTTGATTTATTTATGCACTTTAAATCTGCTTCATAGCATCCTAATTTTATTTTCAAACACATTGGATCTGGAAAAAAAAATCAAAAACTATTTTAAATATTTTTTTTATCATTTTTGCATAAAATTTAGGATTCATAATCTGACATGCAAGTTTGTTTGGGAAAAACACAGCTACCAAGGGAGAACGTTCCAATCTAACTCTAATCAGTGTGTTCCCTTCTTCAAGTAAATTAAAATTTTCAAAATAATCTTTTCTTTGCCTTAAGTATATGTCAAACAAAAAAAAAAACATATTTACATACATTTATACACCTCTTTGGAGAAAAACATCTGTTTTGGACACCCAGTGGTAAAATTATTACAATTGTAGTAGCTGGGTGCTTTATTTTGGGAATGTTTGTAGTTGTACACCGGACAGTTTCCTGGAGAAATGTAGGGAAAAGAAAGAATTTTTTTAAAACTTCGAATATTTGCTTGAAGTTTCCATGTTTAAATTAAAGTAGCTGGCAAGCATGCAGCACAGCGTTAAAATTAGTTTGTCCAATGACAACTAAAAGCTTTTTTTTTTTAATTAACAAGTTTATTGTCAAGATTTTAATTAATTTTTTGTACTTTCCCTTAGAAATATACGTACATATTAATTTGAAAATTTTATTAAATTACATGTATCAACAGATTGTTATTCCCATTGATATTTCACACGAGTTTTTTTTTTTATAAATTGTATTATTTATTGACAATACCTGGAGCTATTGGTACACTTCTTCCACAAAATTCTACACTTTCATTCATATAGGTGCTTGGTAAACAGTGATATACCCTCTCCTGTTCCTTCGGGTCTTTAGATGTCAAATCATAGAAGCAGTTTATTCTTTTAGAGGCTTCTTTCCATTGTGTGATATTGTCTGGATCAGGGCAAGAATTTACCCTCCAAACCCACTGCGGCAGAGGAACAGAATCGCAGTTTCTTATGAGAATCAGAATTACCTAATGAAAATAAATCTATTCTTAAATGTCGCAAGCATTTTGAATTTAAACAGTCTATTTTTTTTAATGTGCTTTCTACTACACGTGGTTTAAAATGTGAAATGAAATGTTATGAGTCCTGTCGTGCATATATCGCTACAAACTGTTCAGGCGATAAATACAGATATATAGAATCATGATTATTTTTAAGTGCATGGAATATATTTTAAATTACATAAGATGTTTAATATTTGTTTATTAAAACATGTACATACGTATATCTCAAATGAACCTTCTTATCGTGTTGAATTTTTACATGACACTTTTTCTCACATGCAAGATTTCTACGTGATTTCTTTCTATATTGTATTCATAAGACTCAAAAATATATACATAGAGAGAGAGAAGAAAAAAACAAAGACTCAAGTTTGAAGTGCAGTTTTGCTCTTTTTTATTAAACACATACGTGTGTTTCCACCGAATTATCTGGTTTATTATGTAATTAAGTTTTCATGTATATACATGACATATTTCTAATACGTTCTTAATGGACAGTTAACTATAGCCGTAAGTTTTAATACTTCACTCTGACTAGGAATAAAATCACAAATACAGAGTGAATCAACAATTTGTATCCTTTATAAGAATTATAGTTTCTGTGCATCCATGGCTGGACCATCACTGAACGGACACTGTACATGTGAAATATATCTTGACCAAACTTTCACTCATTTTATGAAAAGAAATACCTTACCTTAGAAATACCTTATACATAGACATTTTAGCAACATCAGACACATCAAATGCATGTGAAATTATACATATGATAGAATTGCGATAATATAGTACCGTGTACTTATATGAAAACCTATAGTGTAAGTATTCAATTCAAAATCGACGTATACATGTACAAGTAGTATCTGAACATTCTGAAACATTTGATACTGTAGTTGTACAAACATAACTTTCATATCAATTTATTAAACTAGAAAAAATGTTTCACTTGACTTCAATTCTATAAAACCTTCATTTTAAACTAATAAAAATGTAAAATAGCAAAAAAAATTCTTTACATATACATTATATAGAAGATGATTAAGAATATGTAAGTTGTAAGAAAATGAAAGTGAATGTTCATTAATGTTCTTACCTGAATAAGGACGAGAAAGGTTAACTTCAACATATTTTATGTCACATCTATGTACAGAAAAAAGAAGTCATCAGTATGCTTCATTATAAGCTAAACAGTGAATTAAATTATTAAATATATTACATAGAAAAAATAACCTACCCCGCACAAGCAAAGAGATTATTTTGCGTCACTGATATGATATTGTACGTATTGGACCGTTTCCCAAATTATAAAGAAAGTACAATTTATGACTTTTAATTTTAAAATGTGTAATTTTTTTGTGACAATTCATAAATGAAATAGATTCACATCGTATAAGTAAAAGGTATTCTTGCCTTTTATGAGTTTAATCGGAGAGAATATATTAACAAAGAAATTCCTCTTCTATTTTTAAATCCGATTCATACATAGAGCCCAATGTATGGTTTACCGTGGGAGAAATAAGAAAAGGTTTTCTCGTCATAAAGTGTTCAACGGAAAAGTTGATAAATGAACAAGAAAAATGTAACCAAGATTAAAAACATTTAGAAAATTGAGAAAAATATGCGGTAAACTTACAGACAAAAGCGTACATGTATTTTTTTTTTTTGTTCAATCAGAAAGTGTAAATAAAAATGACAGCAAATCTAGCTATCACTTTCCACACATAAAAATGCAAAAACGGTAGATCATTGATATTATCTTTCCTGTACATAACAAAGCAGCGTGTAGATTCCATCTTCGTCTCATCTGTCCCCTTTGTGGCCGCTTTCAGGTATTAAGCTGATTTTTAATATGCGAGTGTAACTTCATGAGTTAATCAGGCACGTAGCATCGTTTTTGAAAGGGGAAGGGGGGGGGGGGGCAACCAGAGACAATTTTTTTCCTTACCTGAAAAAGTTGGCAAGCAAAAAAAAAAAAAAAAAAGGAAATTAAAAAATGCCCAAACTTATGGAATGCCATATACGACAGCCAACTGCCTACTGCCAACTGCTGACTGCTTACTGCCAACAACCACACATATTTGAACAAATGTTATATTTATATGAATTTTCAAAAAAAAAAGAAGGTAAAAAAACAAGGTGCGGATCTAGGACATTTTACCAAGAGGGTCACTCTGGTAAAAAAAAAAAATCAAGCCCAGAAATTTCTTGACAAGAAAATAAAACGAATGTTAGTCCTTTCCTAAATGTGAAAATTTATTTCAGCTGGGGAGAGGGGGGGGGGGTAATTATGCGTAGCACCTTCATGTCTATGACATTTTTTATACCAACTTAACACGAATTCGCGTTTCAGGGGGGTGGGGGTTCTAAGGTCCCTTTTAGTTGATTTAATTTAGGGCCTATACATTAAATAACTTTTAGTTGGTTTAGTTTGTGCATTAAATATCTTTACAAAATTCAGAGGGGTGATCTGGACCCCTTTCTCTAGATCTAAGCATGTAAAACACAGTAAAAACAAATAGATATATTAAATGTTTGATCGGCTTTTTCTTTTTGTTGTTGTTTGTTTTGTTTGTTTGTTTGTTTGTTTTTTGTGAAAATTTACATAAATATCAATATAAAAATAAAATTTATTCAAGTTTGTGTAGCAGTTGGCAGTAAGCAGCTGACAGTTGACAGTAAGCAGCTGACAGTTGACAGTAAGCAGGCAGCAGTCGGCAGTAAGCAGTTGGCTGTCGTATATGGCATTCCATAATATCAGACTCGAAATTCTTTCCTATATTTCTTTGCTATGAATACACGGTGGTAAAAAGTGGGGGGGACCATCTTTTCAATGGCCATTTTCTATAGTAAAGATAATGTTGGGGAAAAAAGTAGGGGGGGGGGGGGGCAGCCCCCCCCCCCTGTTGCTACGTGCCTGTTGATAAAGCTTGCATTTTGTTTTGCCTAAATGACTTTTTGATGGAATTACGTCATTTTTAATGGACACCAGATTACACTTGCCGGTAGGGGACTAGTATTAATTATGCAATACTCTCAGAATACCTGCTAAATGTAAAACTTTCATTTCTTAATGTGGTCGACCAATCCTACCCCTGGGAACCATGATCTAAATAATTTACAATCAAGACTACCCTGGGAACTGGTCATCTGAAATTCATATGTTCTGGTTAAGTTGTTCTGGAAAGGAATATATTTTAAAAAGATATTCCAGTCATATTTCCACCCCAGGAGGGAAATAATCAAGTTGCGTGAGGTAGAGTGTTTTTGACCCTTCCGTCAGTCAGTCAGAGTGTCAGGCCGTCAGTCCTATTTTTTTTTTTTTTTTTTGTCAGCACAACTCCTCATAAACCACTGCACAGAATTTCATCAAACTATGCAGATATTTAGGACACAATGTGTAGATGTGCATATTACCAGGAAATTCCGATTCCTTTATTTTTTCCGGGAATTTCCGCCCGCACTTATTAACTTAGATTTTTGGCCATACCTTGAATATAGAGACGAACAGTTTGTCAGCACTTCTCTTAAACAGCTGCACAGAATTTTATTAAACTTTGCAGATAATTAGGACACAGTGTGTAGATGTGTTTATTACCAGGAAATTCTGATTCCTTCATTTTTTCCGGGAATTTCCACACTTTTCAACTTAGATGTTTGGCCTTTCTTGAATATAGAGATGAACAGTTTGTCAGCGCAAATCCTCTTAAACCGCTGCACAGAATTTCGTCAAACTTTGCAGATAATTAAGAAACAGTGTGTAGATCTGCAAATTACTGGGACATTCCTATTCCTTTATTTTTCCCGGGAATTTCCACACTTTTCAACTTAGATTTTTGGCCTTTCCTTGAATATAGAGATGAACAGTTTGTCAGCGCAACTCCTCTTAAACCGCAGCACAGAATTTCGTCAAACTTTGCAGATATCAAGGACACAGTGTGTAGATGTACATATTAACAGGAAATTTCTTTATTTCCTTTATTTTTCTTGGAATTTCGTCACTTTTCCACTTAGATTTCTTGGGGATATCTTGAATATAGAGATGAACAGTTTGTCAGTGCAACACTTCATAAACCGCAGCACATAATTTCATCAAACTTTGCAGATACTTAGGACACAAAGTGTAGATGTGCATATTACCGGGACATTCCGATTCCTTTATTGTTTCCCAGGATTTTCAAAACTTTGAGTTTTGGGTGAGCGTGGGGTATGTGAGCTTGCTCACCTTTTCTTTCATTTTGTCAGCCCAACTCCTCATAAACCGCTGCACAGAATTTCGTCAAACTTTGCAGATATCTAGGACACAGTGTGTACATGTGCATATTAGCGGGACATTCCAATTCCTTTATTTTTTCCGGGAATTTCCACACTTTTCAACTTAGATTTTTAGCCTTTCCTTGAATATAGAGATGAACAGTTTGTCAGCGCAACTCCTTTTAAACAGCTGCACAAAATTTCGTCAAACTTTGTAGAACTGCATATTACCAGGAAATTCTGATTCCTTTATTTTTTCCGAGAATTTCCACACTTTTCAACTTAGTTTTTGGCCATACCTTGAATATAGAGATGAACAGTTTGTCAGCACAACTCCTCTGAATTTCGTCAAACTTTGGAGATATTTAGGACACAGTGTGTAGATATGCATATTACCAGGAATTCCGAATCCTTTATTTTCTGCGAATTTCGGCACTTTTCAACTTAGATTTTGGCCATACCTTGAATATAGAGATGAACAGTCTCCTCATAAACCACTGCACAGAATTTCATCAAACTTTGCAGATATTTAGGACACAATGTGTAGATGTGCATATTACCGGGAAATTCTGATTTCTTTATATTTCTCGGGATTTTCAGTACTTTAAATTTTGGGGGAGCGCGGCGTATATGAGCTTGCTCACCTTTTCTTTCATTTGAAAAAAAAAAAAATTGAATTCCCATTCAAGAAATAATTTGAAAAGATTTTTTTTAAATACAGAACCCTATGTTTGCCTCTACTTGATTATCTCTCCTTGGAAGGGGACGCGGTCCTTCAATTTAACAATTTAGAATCTCTTTTATGGAGGGAAACTTCGTGCAAACATTGGTTAAATTGACCTAGTGATTTTGAGAACAATTTTCGGGTGGACTAATAATTAGACAGAAGGACAGATGCCAGACAATGGGCGTTCAGGGGCTCATTTGTGCTATCAGCTAAGGTAAGCTAAAAACCAGTATGCATATCTGAAAAATCATTACGCATGTAGTTTTGAAAAACATTTAAGGTAGGATTCTTCTCACATTTCTTGTATTTAAAAATTAATGAAATTTTCACAGAATCAAGAGGAAAATATCACTAAGTGATGGTATCAGTGAGATTAAATTTGACCATTTAATATTAGAGGCAAGGTCAGGTCAAGGTCATTACCTTTTTCCTGGACATTAAGAATTACCGTTTCTACTTGTAATACAAAAGATTGAATATTTTTCTTTTTGCATGAAAAGATACTACCATATAGGGCCTATAAGATGATATTACCAAATTGACATGGATAATTTAAATAAAATGGATATTTGCTAATCCGAATTTCCTCTACTTTTCTTAATTTTTAGGATTTATTAGTTATTTTTATATACTTCCTATTTTCAACTTTTTCCAATTTTCACATATAGTAAAGTTGTCACGTAAAGGTACAAAATGATACAAAAACTAAAAGTTTTTATCGTTTACTAAGAGAAATATAACACTTTTTACAGATTTTTGGCTCAAATCTGTACTTAGATTTGAAGCATTTAAAAGCCAACATAGTTCTAGTATGTGTGAAAAATCTTATTTATTTGATATATTTTGAAACTTTAGTCTCTTATTATTAATTTAACTTACATTTGAAAATTTCATCTACTCTTTGATTGTGTAAAAATTATAACTAAATTCAATGTTCTACATTAATTTTGAGAGGCAGAAAAGAAGATATTTTCATACGCCACCATTCCACCAAAAGTATAGTCCCTGCTAGTTTTCAAACGCAGTTTACCATTTCTATTTAAAGTTGTATAATTGTGATGAGGGAAGAAAAATATGGTCTTTAAAATCTCATACATCTAAATATATAAGGAATATCAACAAATGTTTTTTGAATATTCCATCTAGTCAGAAACCAGAGAAGAATCCTACCTTAAGTGTCGAAAATTGACATGGTCTTTTACTCTCGAGGAAAGTCGATCCATCTATCCCTACAAATTAACCAGAAGTCTCTGTTGAAACTGTAGCTCTACTGGTGTGTACTTATGATAAAGAAAAAGTAGCAGTTGGGACTTAAAAAGCAATAAATAGAATAATGATCCTTGATGAACTCTTTTTTGTGGCAAGATTGCAATAAAACTACAACTGAGGGATAAGCTTGTAATAAAATGTTACAGATTTTTCAATATTAGTTACCATGGCAACATCACTCATCAAAATCAAAAACACAAAACTGATAATTATGTATCTTATTGTAGTCTACTTGTGCTCCAAGTTATATTATAATCAGGCCAAAACTGTAGAAGGAGTAGCATTTTGAAAGTATTTCACAGAAATTTCTATTTTTTAATAACAGCAACACCCTGCATCAAAATCAAAAACCGATACACAGAATTAAGCATCTTAGTGTAGTCTACTTGTGTGCCAAGTTATATTGAAATCAGACCAAAACTGTAGGAAGAGTAGCATTTTGAAAATATTCCACGGAAATTTTCATTTTTAGTAACAACGGCAACACCGTTCATCGAAATCAAAAACCTATGTACAGAATTATGTAGTCTGTTTGTGTGCCAAGTTATACTGAAATCAAACCAAAGTATAGGAGGAGTAGCATTTTAAAAGTATTTCATGGAAATTTCTATTTTTAGTCACCATGGCAACACCATTCATCGAAATCAAAAACCGATACACAGAATTACGTATCTAAGTGTAGTCTTCTATGTGCCAAGCTACTAGTATTTTGAAATCAGGCCAATACTGTAGGAGGAGTAACATTTTGAAAGTATTTCACAAAAATTTCTATTTTTACAACGACACTGTTCATCGAATTCAAAACCGATATATAGACTAGTAGTATAAACCGTCTAGATGGCGAGGTCAACTGAGTGCACTTTTTATGCAAATGAGGTCAAAAAATGGAGGATTTTGATTGGTTGGGAGGATAAGGGGTCAACTGAGTGCAGTCCTAACCCCTCTAACCCTAGCCCCTTACCCCTAACTAACCCTATCCCCCTAACCCTAACTAACCCTAACCCTAATCGTAACTACCCCTAACCCTAACTAACCCTATCCCCCTAACCCTAACTAACCCTAACCCTAACTAACCCTATCCCCTCTAACCCTAACCCTAATCCCCTTAACCCTAACCCTAACCCCCCAACCCCTAACCTATTCCCCTAAATACGGAGGGCCGCTTACACTGTGTTTACATTATACTATACGCTGCTACTACGATTTTTTTGGCAGCCACTCAAAAGAATGTGATTATGACGTCACGCATTCATTCACAGTCTAGACAGCCTAGCCAGCCTAACCAGTTCAAACTGGTTTTTTACTGAAAGACAATAACAAACTGGATTTTCTGAAAACAAGAACACACACAATAACAAGAACACAGCAATTTTTATTCAGAATGAAAAATACAATTACATTTTCTTTTTCTTCTGGGCCTTATCACTCATCAGGGGTAGTTTCCTCTTGGTTTCCTGAGGCTTTTTTTCTTCAGTTTTTTGTATGTCTTTTACGAATTGGTGATCCTCCTCTGTACACTGATTAGCCCAATGCCCAAATTTTCCGCATTTGTAACACGAATCCTGTTTTTTTCTGGGGCAATCTGGGGCCCAATGCCCTAACTCTTTGCAGATGTAGCATGGGTCTGTCTGTCTTGTTTTCTTAGTCTCTCCTGGTCCCCCTGTTCCTTCTTTTTTCTGGTAAGTGCTTCCTCCTCCTTTCATTTTGTTTTGCATGTAACTTTTCAGATGATTCAGCTGGTTTTCAGCACCACTCATCTTGTTGTTCATATCACTCAGCTTGTTATCAAGACTAGACAGCATGTTAACAATCCCATCCAGAGTTGTAGTTAAAATACCCATATCTTCTTTATTCATATATTCTTGAAAATTAAAGGGGGCTCCTACATATTCTTCAGGTGTCACAAAACTAGGGTTGTGTAGGGTATTCATCATTGCTTCTATTTTCACGTCTGTCAAGTTCGAAGTGCCAACCAAGACTGATCTTTAAATTTTACAATTTTGCTTTATATACCTGGTGGATATGTAATAACCCTGTGCAAAAAATACCTTTTTACCTGTGTTTTTTATATCTGTTACATTATCTGTAAGGACCCTGTGCAAAAATGGATTTTTTTTTTTTTTTACTGAAAGACAAGATCAAACCTGGATTTTTTACTGAAAAAAAAGACAAGAACACACACACAATACTAGAACAAGGCTATTTTATTCAGAATGAAAAAAATACAATTACATTTTCTTTTTCTTCTGGGCCTTTTCAGTGGTCAGGGGTAGTTTCCTCTTGGTTTCCCCAGGTTTTTTTTCTTCAGTTTTTTGTATGTCTTTTACTAATACGTAGCATGGATCCATCTGTTTAATTTTCTTACTCTCTCCTGATCCCTCTGATCCTTCTTTTTTCTGGTAAGTGGTTCCCTTCCTCTCATTTTTTGTCTTTCCTGTTAATGACCTTGTGATTGGGGATAATTGGTCACGAATGTAACAAAATCCACTGCTGTTGTAACATTTCAGTTTATCCAACTTATTATCAAGATCACTCACCTTGGTGTTCAATTTATTCACCTTGTTATCAAGATCATTCATCTTGGTGTTCATTTGATTCAGTTTGTTATCCAGACTAGACAGCATGTTCACAATTCCATCCAGAGTTGTATTTAATATGCCCATACCTTCTTTAGTTATGTCCTCAGGAAAATTATACATGTCCAAATTCAAATCCAAATCCAGTGCATCCTTTATTAACTCTGGCATGGGAGCTCCTACATATCCTTCAGGTGTCACATAATACTGGGAATTTTCTGAGGTATTCATCATTGCTTCTATTTTTTTCACCTCTGTCCAGTTTTGAAAAAATATCAACTAAGACTGATCTTTAAATTTTACAGTTTTGCTTTATATACCTGCTGTGGGGCGTGTGCACCTTTTACCTGGCTTTTTTATACCCGTTACATCATCTGTAAGAATCGTGTGCAAAAAAAATTAGGGTCGTGTGCACCTTTGACCTGCGTTTTCTATACCTGTTGCATCACCTGTAAGGGGGGTCGTGTGCAAAAGAAATATACGTTTTACCTACGTTTTATACGAGGGTTGAGGTATAAAATGAGAATAAAAAAAAGTAAAAAAAATTAATTTTTTACTGTGACAGGACATAGATGCGATGAAAAGAAAAAGTATGTATTCAATACGTAATGAAATACCTGGAAATTTCACACAGGTTAAGAAAATCAGTGACTTTTAATACCAAACCTCAAAAATCAAAAATCTACGAATTACTAACCCCCCACCGAAGACCAGTGAGGTCCCCCTGGATGCAATGAGTAGCCGATCGAAATACAATTCCGGAGGATTTTTTTTTAAAAAAAGAAATAAAAAAAAATAAAAAATCATGTAATACTACATCACTGTTATGTTATTGTATGACGTCATATACACTCGGGTTCGGGATCGGGTTCCCTCAATTTCGCTTTGTCACTGTGGTGGGCGTGTTTACCAAAAGCGATTTTTTTGTGTTAGCCAATCACATATGATCACATGATTGGATTTTCCATGTTTTACCGCGATTGAACTATCGTCTGCTATTGTTTATAAATATAGACCCTCCGTGCTTTCAGTATCATTCCTTCGTGACTGATTTAATGTAACACACAAAAAAGAAGAAAGAAGAAGAAGAAGAAAAGAGAGATGGCCCAACAATTTCATGAAGAGTTATTTATGATTCCGGGGATCGCCATCGAGACCACTGTTATCGTGAGGCACCTGGACAATGGGGCGGAGATCTCAAGATACAACATGGTTAGAGTACAACTCAACACAGAGCAACAAAGTAGGACCAGGAGGGCCCACCCCTACACCAGGGTCAGAGGCGGTCAAAGAAGAAGACAACCATCGAGATCGCCACCCCCACCACCATCCAGACCCGCTGCTGCTACAGCCCCCCCAGGTACAAGCCCGGAATCAGGATAGGGTTCCCACCTGGGGCTTCCGGGTCCCAACCCAGAGGATATATTGTAGTCTATGCATGCAGGAGAATGAGGAAAACAACTACTGTTGTAGTCGTTGTATTCAACGACCCTCCTGCATGCTATGTGCAGCCCGTATCATTGAACAGGGGATGCCCTGCCCCCTGTGTAGGAACCATTTTCGACTCTTGGTGCCTCTAACCCAGAGGGCAGAATTTAGGGAAAAGAGAAGACAGTTCTTCCGATGATGATGACCAGGAGATTGGGCACATGGTGCAGGAGCTCCTGGCAGCGTAGGCGAGCCACCTGGAGCCAGTTTGATACCAAAAAATGAAAAAAAAACCCAAAAAAATTTAAAAACCAAAAAATAACTAAAAAAGGCCCTTTTAAGGGCCGCCCAATTGTTTCGAAAAGATGCTTTCATATACAGTCAAATAAGAAACGTGTTGTGTGTCTTAGAAAAAAAGATTTTCTTTTTTCAAAAATACAGTCAAAGAAACGATTGTATCTTAGAAAAAAGATGATGATCTTTTTTGAAAATACAGTCAAAAGAAACGTTTGTGTGTTCAAAAAAGAGTACCCTTCTTATATACAGTGGGTAAAAGAAAGAAAAGATTACCTTCTTATACAGTGGGTAAACAAGAAACTTGTATGTCTCTCAAGTTATAACACCAGGTCACTTTTAAATTTTTATAATTTTTTTAACATTAACTTTTTTTAAACTTTTAAAGTTTTTAACTTTTAAATTTTTTAACTTTTAAAATTTTTAAATAATAATAATAATAACTAGAAACTCTTGTTGCTACAGCAACAAAAACGGTCTTCCGATCTCCTCTATTTTTCTGTATGAATGAACTTTTATCTATGGTAAAAAAGGCACATAATATTTACAACGATTACAGGAAAACAAACGACCGGATGTATAACTTATCAAGATTCTCGACGTTACCTTAGACAATTATAGTCTTCATAACACTTATAAAAACCATTTTTAATCACTTGCTATGACGACCGGAAGTGACGGTGAACGCATTTTACCCTATGTCTGTTGCACAATCTTCATGGTAAGTAAAGTGTCTTGATCTGTAACAGTTTAAAAGATCTCTAATGTTAACTTCTCATTTTGAGAACAAACCAGAAGTCTCTGTCGAGACTGTAGCTCTACTGGTTTGTACTTATCAAAAACCATTGCACTATTTTATATCTTTGTGTAGTCTACTTGTGTGCCAACTTATTTTGAAATCAAACTAAAACTGTAGAAGGAGTAGCGTTTTAAAGGAATTTCACAGAAAATTCTATTTTAAGTAACCATGGCAACACCGTTCATCCAAATTAAAAACTGATGCACTATTCTAAGTATCTTAGTGTAATCTACTTGTGTGCCAAGTTATATTGAAATCAGACCAAAACTGTAGAAGGAGTAGCGTTTTAAAGGAATTTCACAGAGAATTCTATTTTTAGTAACCATGGCAACACCGTTCACCAAAATCAAAAACCGATGCACTATTCTATGTATCTTAGTGTAGTCTACTTGTAGAAGGAGTAGCGTTCTAAAGGAATTTCACAGAAAATTCTATTTTTAGTAACCATGGCAACACCATTCATCAAAATCAAAAACCGATGCACTATTCTATGTATCTTAGTGTATTCTACTTGTGTGCCAAGTTATATTGAAATCAGACTAAAACTGTAGAAGGAATAGCGTTTTTAAGGAATTTCACAGAGAATTCTATTTTTAGTAACCATGGCAACACCGTTCATCGAAATTAAAAACCGATGCACTATTCTATGTATCTTAGTGTAGTCTACTTGTGTGTCAAGTTATATTGAAATCAGATCAAAACTGTAGGAGGAGTAGCGTTTTACAGGAATTTCACAGAGAATTCTATTTTTAGTAACCATAGCAACACCATTCATCGAAATTAAAAACCGATGCACTATTCTATGTATCTTAGTGTAGTCTACTTGTGTGCCAAGTAATATTGAAATCAGACTAAAATTGTAGGAGGAGTAGCGTTCTGAAAAATTGTTTACAGACAGACGGACAGACAGACAGACAGACGGACGGACACCGGACGCATTACTATCGCATAAGCTCTTCTGGTCTCTGACCAGTAGAGCTAAAAAATCACGTGACCAGAAGTAAATAATAAAAAAGATATTTGAGGTTACTCTAGACATTTGCTGTCTGAATAACATGTCCTAAAATCATTTCAAATGCTCGTTTTATAAAAGATATTTATGGGATAGTATGATACTCAATTTATGCAGTTTTTCTCTCATAACCGGAAGTTGTCGTTTTTGTTTCCAGTGGGACTGACATATTTCGAAACTACAAATAAGATGCTATAAGGTAATACTAAGAAAGATTCCATAAAGAAAAGTTGAAAATTTTGATTTATTTGATCACTTCCTGCGACAACCGGAAGTGACGGCGGACGATTTTAAACTCAATGGATTTGTCTACTTATCAAGGTCTACCATCCCTATTAGTTTGGTGTCTTAATCTCTTACCGTTTACGAGATCTAGCTATGATAACTTCTAACTTTGAGGACAGGAAATCACGCGACCGGAAGTGAATTTTACAAAGATATTTGACGTTACTGTAGACATTTGCAATCTAAATAACATATCCAAAAATCATTCCAAATACTTTATCTATAAAAAAATATTTATGGGAAAGAAAAATACTCAAATTCTGTAGCTTTTCTCTTATAACCGGAAGTTGCCGTTTTTGGTTCCGGTGGGACTGACATATTTCAACACTACAAGTAAAATGCTATCATGTGATGCAAAAAAAGTTTCAAAAAAGAAAAGTTGAAATTTTAGATATTTATAAACACTTCCTGTGACGACCGGAAGTGACGACGGACGATCTTAACCCAAATGGATTTGCCTACTTATCAATATCTATCATCCCTGAAAGTTTGGTGTCTTAATCTCTTACTGTTTCTGAGATGTCACTCGGATCAAATATTTTTGAAAAAAGTGGAAATCGGACATATCTGACGACCGGAAGTGAATTTCGAAAAAATGAAAAAAACGTCTCGGGGTATTTTCATTCTCTATCATCCCTGAAAATTTCAGGAAAATCCGTCCAGCCATCTCTGAGAAATCCTGCCGACAAGATTTGGGAAAAAAATAATAATAATAAGAAAAAACAGTAGAATCACTATAAGGTCTTCCGTCTGAAACGGAAGACCTTAATAATCCCTTTTTAAAAAATAAATTCCCATCAAAACACACATTTTTAATTTTTTTATTTTCTTCATCAAACAATAACACATACATACACTTCATGTGGATGAAGAATGTACTTTTTTCATAAGTGTGTACAAATTGTTTTTTCAATATTTTTGTTTTAAAAAAAAAATTCAGGTAAATCTACAATCCCTTGGAACTAATTCTTTGTTTCTCACTTCAGATTTAAGAACCCCATATTCTTCATAGTCACCTTGTCTATAAAAGGTTCTTTCCAATTCTGGGGTACTGTGAGACATATCAAAACAAGTTAAACCATGAATCTTTTTGTACATGTATCTCTCATGACAGCTGTATTTCATTTGAATGAATCCTCTCACATGATGAAGTTTTCCAGTTTCTGGATGCCTTTCTTTTTGTAAGATCAAGTATTGATAATCACTTCCAATAATTTGATCTACATCTTCTTTGTGGCACCCAGTTAAATCGAATATCCAATTTTTGGCTACTCTAAATCTGTCTATTTTTAACTTAACAATATAACGATTGAATGTATTTTCTTTATGTTTGTTTTGATAAAGAGTCTTAATATCTTCCAAGAGTTGAGTTTGGATTTCTTTCATTATTTGTGGACTCTTCTCCTCTGTGGGTTTAAAATCCCTGGGTCTTTTTATCAATCTTTTTTCTGACATCTATTTTTTCTTATCATCTATAAACTTGGCTTCTTCTCTAGTCAAGGGTCTTTCAGGTTAATCCAGGTTACCCTCACCCTCTATGGGTAATAAAGGGTTATATTCAATGTAATCTCTCACATTATTAGGATCACCCTTTTCTGGACACAATCGGTTATATTCTTCTTGAGAAATGATCTCAATAGTCCCATTTTTTTTATCTTAACTGGTATACCTCTATCAACATCTTCTTCTCTTAGAATCATCATCAGTGTCTTCTGTTCTTTTCATTGCAGCTTCCTCTGTGAAGGATTTCATCTGTGATCTAGCTACTCTCTTTCCAAACTGTCTTTTACTCTTTTGCTTCCTAAAGGTGTTACCCATGGTTGAGACAACAACAGTACTGAGTGTTTTTAATTTCACACCTTGAATTTATACTTTTCTGTGAAACTATCATGGGAAAAAAACCCAAATATTAAGAGGAATGTAAGAGTGATTTTTGAAATATTTGTGTTATGTATGTATATTTTGCATAAAATCCCATCCTAGTATTTTAATTTAAGTCCCAAAAACATGGTCATGACACAGTTTCTGATATTAAATAGGTCTTTTTTTCTGTTGTAAAAGAAAAATTTTCACTTCTCTCATTAATTTTTTTTCTTCAGAAACATGTTTTCTCAAACTCCATAACACTTTTGAAAGCAATGAGGTAGATGACTATTACTTGAAGGTAAAACTCCTTTCATTTTAAAAAAATCCTGGTAGTTTTCTTTTTTTTTCTAGCAAAGTTTAAATGTGATTTTAGATAACATGTAACTTTGAGTTGTATAAAAGTTTAAAAATCATCTTTCATTTTAACAATACAGAAAGATGAGGGATACCATTGATCACTTTACCTTAAAAATGTAATTTAAATCTTTACATTTGATTACATTTACATTTCCTCCCATTTTATACTGAATACCCAACTCCTGTTTTGTTAATCATCTTTTTTTATATTTAAAGGGGGATAACCTACTTTTCAAAAAGGCTGTTTTGTTAACAGACAAAAAATAAAATGGATTTTATTCAGGTTAAAAAAAAATTTCATGGAATTTTTTCTGTTTTCTTCTTTTTAATGTCATTTATCTTCTTACTTTTTTCCCCCCTTTTTTCAGTTCTTGGTAATACTATAGAATAAAATCTGTATGAGTATGAACTCTCATCATATCTTATTGTTTTCCTGCAAGGTTTTTTTTTTCCACTTAATGTTTTGTTGTTGTTGTTTTTGTTTTTCTCATAAAAAAGACAAAGTTAACATGAAAATCAAACATGCAACATAAAAAAATATATATATATTATTTGGTAGAGTTAAAATAAATAATTTCCCTCAAGCAAAAAAAAAAAAAAAAACAAAATTAAACAATTAAAATGTTTTTAATGTGAGTATAGATGCATCACCATTTTTCAAATTTCCTGGAATGATAACTTTGTACAGCTTAACAATTTTAATCTGTGATATATATGTTATAATTTTTTAGTTAAAAATTTCAAAGGTCTAGAAAAAATTCTGAAGAGATGTCATTGAGGTTTTCAATTATAAAACACCACTGGCTTCTTCTGGTCCTGGACAATATGTAGAAGATTGTGTATATGCTTCCTTGACTGATGAACAGAATGTGCTATCTGGAAAAAAAATGTTTTCTTTCAAACAATATTTAAATAAAAATTTCCAATGCTGAAAGGATGACTGCACAACATGAAAATACCAATTCATTATCCCATCTATAAATTTACCTCTGATAAAATAAATTTCCCTTTGCTAAAATTCCTATATTTATTTTTTTTCCAATTTACCTTCTATACTCCAAAGTGGGGTGGTCAGGTTCAAACTTGGTATGGCCAGCTATTAATAATCTGTTAATCATCTGTTTATGCAGACCTAAAATTGAACAATAATATATTTGAATTGTAGTGTTAATTATTTTTTCATTGCTTGCAGAAAATAAAATAATAACTAGATGCTGTCATGAGACAGTAATACCCGCACTAAGGTGTTTGCCTCTAAATACACGCTCCTACATATTGGGCGGCTTTCCAAAGAAATAGTCAAAATAATTCTATAATTTACATGTATTCATCAAATTGAGTATGAAATTCTCAGACCCTGTGACCTATAATCAGAACCTCTTATATTTATTTTATACATGTTTAATTCATTATATACCAGTCTGAATTTTATTAATGATGTAAATTCATGCACGGATCTGTCGGGGGGAGGGGGGGTCAGGACCCCCCCCCCGGGCCCCCTGGAATTTACAAGGTTAAAAAATGTATATACTAAAACAAGGGAAAAGTTACAATGGACCCCCTTGGAAAATGCAGATCCCCCCCCCCCATTGTAAACACGAATATGTGTAAAATAAGTATGAAAAGTTAAACATTTGCGGCAATAGAAGTCACCACTACTCCCACCCCCCCACCCCCCCCACAATATAGGTTTTTGACGTTTGGGTGAGATTTACTTTAGGTTTTTTTTTTGATTGTCATTTCTGGGATAGGATTTTTTTTGACTGAGGTGGACCCCCCCCCGGAAAAAATTTCTGGATCCGCGTCAGAAATTAGATTTTGATATATGTTTTGCTCATAATAGGACCTTTTTAAATTTACTAACCCCCCCCTTCGACACCACAATCACACAGCACATACTTTTTGGAATACGCTAGATGGAAAAGGTTTGTTAAAATTTAA
>NW_026924763.1:0-24841 GCF_032062105.1 Saccostrea cuccullata
CGACAACGACGGAAATAAAAAATATCAATAGTAATTACTAA
Source organism: Saccostrea cuccullata (assembly GCF_032062105.1). Classification (NCBI taxonomy): domain Eukaryota; kingdom Metazoa; phylum Mollusca; class Bivalvia; order Ostreida; family Ostreidae; genus Saccostrea; species Saccostrea cuccullata. Next base: position 42 of record NW_026924763.1, read on the forward strand.
ATTGTAAAATTTCGTAATTTTAGACTTATATCTAATATAAAACAAGAAGAAATCTCGCAGGTCGACTTTTGTAAAAATCTACTGTATGTTATATGTCACATGGGGTGTTGCTAAAACGCGGAACGGAAAACGGGACGGAACGAAAAACGGAATATATCATTTTGGATTAAATCACTTTAAATACACAAATTTTTCCATAAACGATATATCTTGTACACATTCAATCCTCCACTTATAAATACAAGTTGGTTTTGTCATGCTCAGTCTCTTATTTACGAAAATCGTTAACATAGTAGTCACCTAGAATCGAATTTGAAAAAGGGGGGGGGGTGCGTGGGTAAACGAACTTGAAAAGTATTTGACAAGCAAAAACAAAAAGAGAAGACAATTGTTTGATTCAGGAGGGGGGATAAGTTCCAACTCCAACATCTTTCAGAACTATTTTTTTACACTAATTTACTACATTAATTACATTCACAAAAAGTGTGAGGATGTCAACTTGAACGAACATTTCCGTAGTAAAAAGGTTATGACTGGGGGAGCAAATATTTGATATCTAGATTGACCATGGAAAGAGGAATAAAGTTAAAAAAAAAATATTAAGATATTACGTGTAGGGCAAACCTTTACGACAAGCTCGAATTTACATCTCTTATATATACACTGGTTGTTAAAAATGTTATTCAAAAGAGTCGCTTTCTATATATATAAATTCGATATGGATAGACAAAGTTGGAAAACTTTAATTTGGTAGATATAATGCATAATCTTTGCATTCAATGAAGTTAAATTTTGTTTGTTTGTGGTACATATGTGTGTGTGTTGGGAAGGGGGAGGGTATATGAGTGACCGCGTAAAAAATGAGTTTGTTTTCCCGCTCATCGGAAAGGTCTGAGAAGTTGTAGAAGGTCATCCTCACAATGACAAGGGTTTGTGATTTATCGAACTCGGGAGTTCGAGAAAAACACAAACCCTTGACATTGTGAGGATGGTAATAGGTCACCCCCTTTTTGTGTCCTAAATGTACATAAGATTTAATAAATCAATTTTAAATGTGGCTGTGTGCCCCTACCCAGACCCGAAACTGTCACTCCCCATTTCATGATTCGCGAATTTGACACTGCGTGCATAATCTGAATATCATAACCAGTTATTTTTGTCTTTACAGACATTGGCATTTGAAACAAATTGAAATGGGGGGGGGGGGGGTCAGCAAGAAATTTCCAACATATAAAAAATTTGACATGTAAAAAAAAAACAACACAAAAAAACGGGGGTATATGTTCTTTGCCGAAACACAAAATTCCTATTTTGTGTGTGTGTTGGGGGGGGGGTCGAATTTCTTCCTGTTGAGACGGGGGGGGGGGATCGCTTGCACCAGTTCTGAACGGAGGGTGTGTATGACTCATGGATATATAACAGTTTACAATAAATTTTTATAAGAAATGAATTTTACACCAAGAATATTGCTCTTTTATCTGATTTATGTCGAATCTATGTTAATTGTTTGACTAAAATTTTCCGTTTCCGTTCCGTTCCGCTTTCCGTTCCGTTTTCCGTTCCGCGTTTTAGCAACACCCATGTCACATGTACAACAGCAACGACTTGAGTTCGTTGTAAAAAAAATCATTATGAAATACAGGTATAATTTCAAAAGTAAAATATTCATCCTTGTCTGTCCTTTTCAAAATCTTAAAAACTATTCATAATTATCGTAAATATAGTAGCAATTAGAGCTTCGATCACGGTCAAATAGTAACAGATACTTCCGTTTGTATAAAAAGTCGCGTGGTCCTATTTTTAGCAAATGTACATTCTGTATCCTATTGTGAAAAATTCGCGATAACGATGGTTTTGAAAAGTAAAAATTACATATAAGAATGTGTGTAATTTTAGATTATAATTAAACAACTTAAAACAAAATATTAAATTATTGCTAACATATGTATTTCTTTCAAAACTAGTTTTAAAACCTGTGACCTTAAACGGAGGTAACAATGCAACCCACGAAGCAAGAAATACTGGGTTATAAAAGGAAAAGAAAAGAAAGAAACTCGTAATACTTGAATACTTGTCCAGGCGAAGTTGTTACTTACTATACATTACATGCAAAAAGTGTTACCAGCTTATTATATTTTTTTCATCGTAATTTTTCACCGCGTCTCAAAACAAGAATCATTCTAATTTTTACTTTACGTCTGAAAACAAGATTTCATTCACCTATGCAAATTTCATCAGTAAAAAATATACACAATCTTGATTTATTTTATTGAAATACTATGAGATAAAAATTCATTTTTAATGACATGTTTGTTATACAGACAATTAATAATTACAATCAGGCTGAAATTGTTTGCATCGAAATGGCTTCCTTATTGCGATGGTAATTTAGAGGTAAACATCAGAAGACCGAAAGTTAATTAGATGGTGGCCACGCGTGTCAAACTAGGTGAAAGAGATATGCACAGGGACTAGTAGCTAAATGTCAATCAATTTCAAGTACCCAATGATGAACCTTAATTTATTTGATTGACAGGGAGATACAGACCAGGTAAATCCGAGGGCGGTGCTTATTATCTCGGGCTTTAACTGGCGCTATTGTGAACAATGAGCTCACCGAATAATACTCCCGCCTCCGATATGGTTATAATGGCAAAGTCCATGTTTTACTGTGGCCGGTGTAACGTTGAATTTTGACCCGGGTTGAAAATTGACCCGGGGGGTCATTTTTCAACGTTGAAAAGTGAGACCAAAGGTGTTGAATTTAGACCCTAGTCCGTTGAAAACTGAGCCGGGTCGTGGAATTTTGATCATGAAACCGGTTCAAAATTCAACAGCATAAAAACACATATTTACTTGGTTTTCACAACTGTGATTTAATCCGTACATGTATGCGTCGGAAACGGGAGGGATGCTTACCCCTTTTTTTCCCCAAAGATAGACATAATACACACTGCTCAACGCGTTATCGGCTACTCGGTTGTTATCGGACACTCGGTTGATAACAATTTTTGACAGGTTAGTAAATTATTTTAAATAAACTTTGTTAAAATAGAAACAGAGAATAGTCATTGTGATTTTTGTAAACAGAAACGAATACGGATATAAAATAAAGCCTCGATACGTATTACTGTAGCATTTGTAAGCCTTTGGAAGGCTTTAAAAGTCAAATTTGTTATATTTTGCGAGTTTTTCTCCGATTGGCATTGTTGTAAATAGCTTTTTTCTTCAAATCCTTATATTTACCTTGCGTTAATGATTGTCCTCGAGAAGAACTTCACAGAACCTTACGAATATGTAATTAAAGAGCAAAAATTGTCCAATTTTAACTTTCAGTATGTTATCGGAAATACGGTTGAATAATGCACTTCGTTATCGGATAACTCGGTTCTGGTTATCGGAAACAAAGGTTGTCATAGATTAGGGGAAAACGCAAAGAAACGACAGAAATCCGTATGAAACCTAAATATTTAAAGTGGCTGGAACGAAATTCTATTTTTTGGCTATAATTTGTCTCTTTAAGAATATGTAACATTTGAAAAAGGAGTGCTTTTATGGCATTTCTCACTGAAATCTGCATGATCTTGACTTCTTCGAAAATATGGTATAAATTTTAAATTTCATTTCAAGGTAACGAAGCCGCCCGCGTGGCGCAGTGGTTTGAGTGTCTGCTATAGAGTCGCCAAGTAAGGAGTCGATCCTTACGTCGCGGGTTCATATCCCACAGTGGGACGTCGAAGTGGGTGCTAGCACAAAAACGATCCCCCACTGCTCAATGGCCTGGGTGCTGAGTATATGACAAATTTTTAAGCTCTCCACCTTCAAGTGATGGCGTCTCCATATGACTGGAAAATTCTCAAGAGGGCGTTAAACAACATACAATCAAGGTGCTGATCATGAGCGCATGGCGAAGGAACAGTTGCTACTCGTTTTCATCGACTTAAATCAGTCGCCGCTGAAATTCATACTCACAACCTTTCGAACACGAATACATTTATGTTAAGTTTGGTATATACATGTAAAGCAATTAAAAAAATTTAACTCAAGGGTGGTTAGATGAAGTTCGACCAAAATATATGACATAGAATTCAAAATTTTGAAGAGAAAAGAGGTTGACTTTAAAATATTACAAAATCGTAAGCACGGATCTCTAAAACACCGGAGGTTGTTTAACGTAACAAGAAGGAATAAGAATCCCCTGATGAACGGTCACATCCTGCAGTGTGCTCAAATTCAATGTGTAGATAGAGCTAATGCTCGGATGGAGGGGGGGGGCTGGATTTTGCATTACTATTGGAGGTTTATACTGAAGCAAAAAATCTCCGGCACCAACCCCCCCCCCCCCTATTGTAATTGAAAACGCAAATAATTGTTTGTAGAAAAAAGTTAAACATACCAGGAACTGAAGTGAATCAACCAGCACCCCTTCCACCTAAATACTAGTAGGTATTTTAACGGTTGGAAAATGAGTTATATATTTTTTTAAATTAAAGTGTTTCTAACACAATAAAATTCCAGTCGGTTCCCTTAATTTTATTATTAGTTTTTTAATATTTTTTTCTGCACCATGCTTTTTGTTAAAGGATATTAGTCTCTTTAATCTACTACATATCCAAATTACATTGTATTAAAAAATTTAAGAAAAAAGAATTATTATTTTTCTTTAGTTATGACAGCTGTCTGACTGACACAAGATCAAATGATCCAGTATTGAAAAAAAGTCATATAAACTGGGTGATTCTATTTTAAGCTTCTAAAAAATATGTTAACGTTCTTTTGCGGAGCAACATAAGTCCTGACGTCACAATCACAGGCACTTGTTTCATATACGGGGCACCCCTACTTAAGCCACACCTGCTATATGTGTAACTGTGACGTGATAATAAATTGACATTACTGGACAAAAGATTAGTTCCTCGGGGATCATGGGGGGGATTGAATTTTTTTTTAAGGATAACGGAATATATGTATATCAATAGTCTAAAGCAAAATTGTTATGATTAATAAAACATAATATATTTACGTCTGATACCGTCTGAAGCGGTTTCCAAGAGGTTGTCTTGAATGGAAAACAAGAGAAATGATTGAACAGATGAGTAGTTCTATTATAAATTTATAATTGTTAACTTTATTTATATACATTCATATCAAAACAAACTTTTACATTTGCTATTTTCAAGGATTGGCAGATTATAATGGACTTTTTCCAATCTATTTATGAAGCTAAAGGAAACTTTTTAACCTGAGTTTCCGATAACATAAACCCGTCTAAAACCGAAGTATCCAGCAACATCAACCGTGTTGACGATAACATGTTGTCAACTAACGAGATATTTTAAAAGACTGATTACTAACCCTTAATTTCGATTTTTCATCCCAGTTTCCTGATCTAAAGATATCTGATTGTCCATAGAATAAGTATACCAGTTTGTTTGATAGGATAAACTAATTTTGAATTCTACAGAAGTGGTTACGTTAAAATGGGATGACATATTCCGAAATTTTTGTAAAATATAATTTGAAAGAGTTGTAGATCTTTTGAAAGTGGATGATTTGGTTTGTGCTTTCTGCTGCTGAAAGTATAATCGATTATCTGTCATACATCACAAACTTTGTTTGCTGAAATACATATTTATCGTTGAAATATGAAATTTAAAATTACCCACATTTTCTAAACATTGTTTTTCTTGCACTGAGTGTCCGATAACAACCGAGTTGCCGATAACACGTTGAGCAGTGTGTAATATAGGCATTGAACAATGTGAAATTGGTTTAGCCCCCCCCCCCCCCCGCTTTCAACAGGCACGTTATAGTGTAGTCAAAGAAATAAGAGCTAGGAAGTGGTAGTGCTTTGGAAAAAAAAAATTGGATCCTAATCCACCCCCACCCCCAATAGGAATTTTGGACAATTAGTTTGGTCAATGGACAGTTTTCTTTTCTTATCATTTTTTTCAGATTTGAATTTTTTTTTTCTTTTTCAATTAGCCCCCTCCCCCAACACTTTTAATTTGCCAATGTAAATAATGCACGCTTAATTCAGTAATTCGGTTATATTCTTAGAATAAAATATTTTTAAAAAGTCTTAGATTTCAAAGTTACATGTAGCTTAAAAGCGCAATATTTCGTGTAATATTTATTTAAAAAGAAGTACATTTGTATATGTAAATCCTGAATATTAAGTAAACATAGTTTCAATATACAATTTAGTTAATATTTTTTTTTTATTTATTTATTTGTTTTTATCTATTTATTATTTTTTTTTGCTAACAACACTTCATTTATTTTAATTTTAAAATTCCTAATATTAGTATTTGGAAAATGGTGAGAGTTTAACGCATGATGCACACGTACGTTTTAATGCTTAGGCCTATTTAGTTATGCACAGCATTAATAAATTAAAATGTCCAACTTAATTGAAAAACGGATTTGTTCAAAATAAAAGGCTTAGTGATCTTTTTTGCATAGTTAATCAAACAATTCAAGAACGAACCTCACAAATAATACAAATTTATTTTGTTAAGTAGAGGATGTAAAAGGGGGTGATCTCCACTTTTTCGGATTAGAACCATGCATATTTAAAGATTTTTTTTTTGTATTTAGTTTTTTTAATCAAAAAATGTTTGCCTTAAATACACAACCCTGACTTTCAGCGTTATTTAATTTTTGTAATGAAGTAGCCAAAATATAACATTGACACCCCCACACCCCCCAAATCGGGGAAACACAGGATAGTTTGTGAGGAATTTTGAATTTTTGAAGCGGTCCTTCCATCCAATTAGAGAAACATGGTTTGGTTTTCAACAAAGGCTAGTTTCCCTTTCCACTTTTTGTTTGCTTGTTTGTTTATTGCGTTTCGTTTATTTATTTTGTTTATGGTTTTTTGTCACAATATTTCAGAGGGTTTTGATACCATACCACCGCCTCTCTCTCTCTCTCTCTCTCTCTCTCTCTCTCTCTCGCTCTATTTCTTTGAAGAAGAATGCGCTTTTTAGTTGTTTAGATCAAAAAGTCCATCCCAGACCCTAACTCTAGTTCTCATTCTCAAGGTTATGCCCCGAAAACGATCGATTTTTAGGCCGAGGCAGGCTGCTGACAGATAGGTTTGTTACAGGGATTTCAGCATCCTTGTTTAAAGTCAGCATTATTTACATGTTATGGTCGCTATATTGATCTTTTCACGAATATGACCTATCATTGGATTCATTTTGACCGATGTGTTTCATTCTAAATTTTGGGCTTTCAATTTTCTTAATTTTTATACTGAATTTAACTAGATGGGATGTTCTGCCCATCTGATCAATATAATATTATATAGGGATTACTTTCTAGACACCAGATTTCCAGGATTTTTGTTTTATGTCCTATTCATAGGTTTGTAGTTATTTAGGGATGTGAATTTTAGAAAGTATTGCAAAAAAATAAAGTTGTCATGCTTCAAGATAACTGAAATCTTGTACTGATCAAAATGAGCATATATACACGGGATGATAGGTTTATTACTATTACCCTTGAAAAGAGAAAAATTGAAACCGAAATATAAATAAAGAGATACTGATAAATTCCGTAAAACAAATTCCCAGTTCAAAAAATGTTCAAACTCTGAGGTGGGGTCAATATTCAACAGGGTCTATTTTCAACTTGTTAAGGTCATCGCGGATAAGAAAAAAAAATATCAAGCTGTTGAAAAATGACCCCGGGTATCAATTCAACGACTTTTGGTCTCAATTTTCAACGGAGAAAAAACACCCCTGGTTCAATATTCAACGTTGAAAAATGAACCCCGGGTCAATTTTTAACTGGGGTCAATATTCAACGTTACACCGGGAAACCCAAAAAATATGTGTCGGATCAAAACGTAAATAGGAGGTGCATAATGACAATATGTAATAAGGATTCTGTAGAAGTTTCATTGAATTTAACTCAGTGGTATAAGCGGAGTTGCGGATAAGAGATGGGTACCCAAAAGCGAAACAACTGTTCGACTTATTTCCATGTTAAAAGCTGGCATTCATTCAGGGTTACTTTCTGAAATCTAGCATCATCAAAGATACGCCAAACTACAAAATTTTCATAGTTTCAGACCTTAAGGTAGAACCTATGTCGGAAAAGTCTTTGTCACAATATTTTCAAACTTTTTAAAATGATAAATTAGTACTTGTTTATCAATAAGTAAAATGCTCATGATATGTGTCCTTGTTTTTAAATCTATATAGTACAGTATGGTTTTTACATACTGCTTGTACACATTTTCAGTTATTTTAGTGGTAGTTGTCAAGAAGAGAATATGCAAAATCACACAAATACCTCTTCAAACATCGTCGGTTACTTGTCACAAGGAATACACCTTTGAAATTTGAAAGCCAAAGTCCATCCGGACAAAAGTTATGGGCAAGGTTAAAGTTTTCACAGACAAGCAGACGGACGGACAGGTAAAATCGTCGTTCACGGGGGCATAAAAATCCTTTTATTTGCCATGAGAATCAGAAACAAAGGGAAAAGTTATATTGATATGCATACATATTCAGGTTCATTTAAATTGAATCCAGGTTTGTTTAATTCATTCTCCCTGGTGTTTAAAGAGGCAACTTTAATAGACTAGTGAGCCTTTACACTTAAAGTTTTAAATGTTAATTTAAGTCTTCTAATAAAAATGCTGAAATTGTTAAATAAATAAAAAAGGACTGTACTAGGACAGCATTATGGATTTTCATTCTGTCAATCTGATTAAAATTAAAGTTTGATCTGCTGGCATACTTGCTACACTAACATCTAATAACTTGTCACATCAGAGGTCATATTCTATCGACCAATCAAATCGTCGACTGCAAATAACTTCTGTTTGTTTTCGACATGAACAAATACCAAGCAGAATCTTGACAAATAGTACAAATCAGCTGAATCAATCAAATGTGAAAGCTAGTAAGTGTATAAAGTAAAGTTTTTTTAAGTTTCTGCAATGCTGAAACCATTAAATACTGCTTGTATATCAAATGGTTACGCACGCTGAAACTATTCAAATACTTAAGCTTCATCAAGTTTCTGCAATGCAAAAACCATTGTATACTGCTTGTTTATAAAATGTTTACGCACGCTGAAACTATTCATACACTTAAAATGCTTAAATTTCATCAAGTTTCTCCAATGCAGAACCATAGTAAACTGCTTTTATATCAAATGTTTACGCATACTGAAACCTTACATATACTTCAAGTTTCACCAGGTTTCAGTTGCGCACACCATTTGGATTTGTGAACAGCTTAGTTTCAGCACTAAGGCTTTGCGGAAACTATAAGTAAGCTGAAGTTTTTGCATAGTTTTCATCTTTCGGAAACTGTTTTTTTTTCATACAGTGATTTAGAGTTCCAAAAGTGTGTTACGTAAATAAAGTCTGTGCCATAGTTTTATTAACATAGGTTAAATAAACTAGTATATGTTCGTTCAAAGTATATTTTTTTAAATAAAGAATTCATTTTTGAATACATGTATGATAAGACAGTTACCAGTGATTGCTGAATCTCATCAGTTTGTTATAAATATGATATTTGCTATATGTAAACAAAAGCTATGCACGGGTTTTCTTTATATTATGAGGAATTTTAAGTTCTGCATCTATTCTCTACATCCAAAAAAATATTCAATGTTTTGCTGATCATTAGAATTGCCTTAATTAGGAAAGGTAAACATTAGAATTGTTTTTTATAAAAATCAGTTCAAGTTTTATATACTGTAGATCACTAAATTTTCGCGACACCTTATTTTCGCGAGATAGTCATTGACTCTTGATTAGCGAGACAAAATTTTCACGAATTGTAGTTATTGCTCTACATAATCTTTAGAAATACTTTTATACGCGAGAATTAAATTTTGGCGAGCACACTGCCTCGCGTAATTTCGCGAAAATAAAGTTCTCGCAAATAAAAAGTGATTTACAGTATATCCCTTTAAAAGATGTGAAGGAGAAACTTCAAAAGTCCTGTGCAACAATATATTCGAGAAGTGGTGTAAATCGTCAGATGGATACTTAAAAGTTCGGAATTTTTTGAAAATTTGAAATCTCAAGATTTTACAAAAATTAACAGCTTAAAAACTTACAACTTTTTAATTTAATACACAATGATTCCCCAAAATAAATTAAGGTCCACTTTTTATTATATCATGGACAGCTGCTTTTTCATTCAATGGAACTCGTAAATCTTTATTTACCTAGTCATTTGTATTTTACAAAATTATTCTGTCAAAAACATTCTTATTGTGCACACAAGTTAACTTCTGTGAAGTTGACATTTAAAGAATGCAGGAGTTTCTTATTTACAATATCTTTGTGGTTTTTGGAGATATGGTCTTCCAACAATCAATTGGAATTTCCATGGGTACCCATTGCACCCAGTTATTACCAAAACTATTTTTGTATTCATGCGAAGCATAATTCGTCCAAAGTCTTATTCGTGAAAAGAGGAAAACATGGTCAACTTGCTGTGATCATGGCCTTTGTCTATACATTTAGATATATCGAAACAAGACTGCTGAATTTCTTGTTTCATCAACCTGTTTGTCAATAACTCGCATCGTTTTAGAAATTAATAATTCGCAGAGCATGCTTTCGCGTATCAAACCAACCCAGAGATCAAAACTGTGTGCAGGTGATAAAGGTATGTTTCTGCATAAGTAAAGGAAGTAGACGATTGAAAACTTAAACGTCTCACGTTTATCAAAATTTTCGTAATTAGATTTTCATTAAGGTCTTCTTCAAATAAAATTTCCAAATATGAAGTGGAAGTGCTAGTTTCGGTGGTATCTTTTATTTCAAGCTCACAGGGATATGTTGAAATTGTAATAACGTAACTATAAAAATTTAAACAAATTAGTATACTTATTCACGAAGAATATTTTTTTAACAAATAAAAATAGAAAGGGAGCTATGGCACCCCTACTAATGGCTTCGGTACCTTTTATTTTTCGGTGCTCTGCAAATTATAAAACCCGATGAGTTCAGAGTAGCCCTGGCGAGAGTAGCGAGACTACAGCGAAATAGGATAAATTATTCACGGAAATATGGCTAGAAAGTAACTAGCACGTGGAGACACGGTAAACAGAAAAGTTGTTACGTTTCAGTTTTCATCACCCTATAATATTTGTAGAAATGTACTTCAATCGATTTTTCTTGAATTCATTCAAACTTAATAAGTATTCTCTATGAAACAATTTTCTGCAGTCATGAATTAAAATTTCTTTTTGGATAATTATTTTGCATGGGAACTGGGACTATATTTTTTGGCGTCAGATTAGCAAATGAGGCACTAACATGACAACTGACAAATCAGATGAATGAAAATTGCATTATGGGTTACTACGATTACTACAGAAATTTTACGCTTGAAAAAAAAGGAAACAAAGACCATTTTCCCATCCACTTCGTAACTGAAAAGCATGTTTATAATTCTATTATTTCCATGGTCATATTGACAAACAATTCACTGTTAAATGAGCGATGGAAGTCTACGTTTCTCAAAGTCATACTGCAAAGCGATTGCGTCTGTATTAATTCCTTTGTTGTACTATCGGTGAATACAATTGTCATGTAGATATCCTGGCCAAACACGTGATTGCGAGAATAGTTATGTAAAAATGTTTTGTCCATTTAAATGCGTAGGAGATGCTGCTCGCTTTCCTTAATCCTTGAAGCGCTGATGTTCTCAACTTGACATAAGCTATATTTGAAGAAAAATATTTTTTACTTAACAACAAATGAAAAACACCAGTGAAATCTTTCATAAATTCTTATCTTTGTATTTTGTTCAGTTCATAAGATTCTTTTTTATTTTGCACTCCATTGACATGATCATAGATTAACCTGAACTACGTGTTCGAAGTAAAATGTAAACATGTATTTGGCGTAAACGTTGCTATTCATTCAACGATTGGTCAATTGCTGTGATAAGATCGTCTATTTGCATTCATAACGATAGCCACATAAGGCAAACAAAGGTTTGTCAGTGTAGATGATATTACACATTTTTTATAAGCGTATCGGTCGCTAGTGAGCTCTAATTTTCGCCGTGTATTATGGTGATATGTTGTTTTTTTTTACGCCCTCCCCCTTTGGCCACCCTTATCTATTGAAAATCATGAAAGTCTCTCAGAAACGTCTGGAAACACATTTTTCACAGGACATGTTTTCAACAGAAACAGACTCTGGTAATTTCCTGTTTACTGCCAATTCTATTTATAAAAGCGGTTCTATCCTATAACTTTTGAATATGTCAACCTAAACCACATGTCTTGAATTTAAATCACAATAACATTAGTATGGTTGTATGGGTATAAGTTGGATTACCACTTGTAGAACTAATTGCAGTTCCTCTAAAGTACAACGTAGATAATGAGTCTTTCAAACTACAACAGTGTTGTTACCTGCTTTGTCAGCATGGACCAGTTCATACTGATCGTACAGCGTAATTTTTTTTTCACTTCTGAATTATTGAACACAGAAGAATAGTTGCTTTTCATTTTGCGAGATTTAAGCGGTCATACATCGGATACATTTAATTCATTGTGACAATTCGACAATTCGAGGTTTTTATTCATGTTTGGTCCATCGCCTGGCGCAATCTTCCAAAGAATCCATAATATTTTCAAAATTATGACAAGATTCCGAAATTTTGGCCCTTACTATCAATACGTTATAAGTAATTAACCTGTCCAGTAGAACAATAAACATATGGTGAAGAAGAACAGGAATACGGAGTAGAATTATGTTTCAGATTTTCGATTTCTTACAGTGTATATATTACATAATGACATTTTTTGACATATATATAAACATATGAATTCAAGATTGAGTGGTGTAACTAGGTTTGCGGTACTATACATAATTACAAAATAAACCGAATCCTTTAAGTTTACATTATCTTACTAATTATGGAAGCTTTAATTTATTTGATTCAATGAGAGAAGCAAGCTATAAAATATCGAATGAAATTTGAAAGGGGTCCCACGGCAATGTTTTGACTCTGAGGACTCCTGGTATTGGAAGGATGCCTCGATTTTGTCTTACTTATATATCGCTGGAATATAATCCTTTATCTTTTTATTAACAATATCCTTTGAAAACTGATGCATGTTCCGTTAGGTCTTAAAGCTTGTTACCATGCTTTGTATGTTTTGCGCCGCTGGGAATTGCAAAGTAGTTACTGTAATAATTGGTCTCTTTTCTATATCCGTCCTTAACCTATCCTTTCTACATTTTCTACTTGAACACTTATTATATCCCATTTTGAGATGTTTATTTTACTTAAACCCTAAGCACTTCCCATCTTAATTAATATGTTTTTAAATGACACTCGTTATCAGATAGACTCACTTGTACATTTATGACTAGAGCACAATAATTAAAACGGTGTCATAAATCTAAGCATGATAAGGATATTCGTACTTGACACTTGCCAAACTAATGATGTCATATTTTGATACACCTTCAAGGGGAATAACTAGTTATATCAATATATATTTGAGTATGTTATTATTAACATTTAATCTGCGGACGGTAAGGCACATAAACATATTGAAAATCAGTAGCTAAAAAATGGCACATTTACTTAGATGTTTCCTGTTTTGCCTGTTAAGCGAGTGTTTTATTGCTTTTTCATTGCTGAACAACCACAATTTTAGTGCTGGAAATATGTCTGGAGAACTAGTGACCAATGATGCGTTGGAAAATTCTAACAGTTTCCGTCAGCTTCTTAACCAAGAAGCTCTTATTCGAGTGGCTCTGGTACAAAACGTTTATTCCTTAATGAAAGATATTATGACATTAAAGAATTTAATGCTCATGTTAGAAACAAATTTGGAAAAATTTAAACTTGTGACTGAAAAGACAATTTTCCATTTAGAAGCAGAAATAGAAAAACTTAAAACGGAAAATCAGCGTTTAAAGAACGATAATGTAGATAAACATAGAAAATTAATTCCCTGTGATAATGAAACATTTCAAACAGTTAAAGACTCAATTTCACAAATGCAAAAAAGTTTTGATACAAGGTTACAGATGATTGAAGAAAGGAAAGCGAATGTATCATCTACTGCAGCTTTGGAGACGTCTTTGACAAAAGTTTCAACTGAAATTGAAAGTAAGTAAATAGAACTAATGTGCTTTATGGATACTATTACTATTTCCGGTCATTTTGAATAAACCATAATAAAAAAAGAATTTCATAGCATTTTTTTAAATTACAATAATCATCTTAATATGATGTCAAATTTTTATCTTTTCGATAGATCAACACAATTCTCTGAAAGTTTGCTAGTCTGAATGTATCATTTTTCAACGATATAGTATTTATAAATTATATATGCGTTTGTTTTCATCTATCTTCCCATGGAATACCAAGTGAAATCATCGTCAATTATGCGTGAACTATCGTGAAATCGATCTAACTGTGGTTGTATTAAAAAAAAATATGGAGAAATAAGACATTATATAAAATGATATGCCTGTACTTCTTTATTGATAACACATTTAATTAGTGATTCGATATTTTAAAAATCGCATCAAATATTGATATCAGTCACTACATGTATATTGAATATTGATTTAGTATGTTTTAATTTTTTTTCGTTCATATTCATAACATGTGAATAAAGAACTTTATTATACTTCTGTTAAAATGTTTCCTATATAAAGTTCAGAAGGTAAAATAGCTATCTTGTATAGTTCACGCATAGCAAAGCTATACCCCGGGGTATAGTTTTTGCTATCCACCCTTGGAAAATTTCCTTGCATTTTTTGCCTCCAATTTTGATTTCCAACGCGATAGATCTATCTACTGATGATGTCATAATGCCTTCAGTAGCATTGTGACGTCATCAGGATTTCAGGTTATTCTTACAGTATATTATCTTACTCCAAAAAAATTATAATATACATCAGTATAATAAAACGCTTATCCACTGTTTGTGAGTGGGATAGCTCTTTTATCAAACCCTTGACAGGGACTATTCCCCTCGGGCAAGCCCTTGGAGAATAGTTCCCTGTCGCGGGTTTGATAAAAGAGCAATCCTACTCACAACCAGTGGATAAGTGTATAATATTTGGAATATTGATACCCCCCCCCCCTAAATGTCAAATATTGAATACTTCTTGAAACGTGCTGCATTGTATAAAGTGTACCAGAAATCTAAATTAGCAAAAAATATAGTTACAAAGCTGAAAATGTCCTCAGAAACTTTGCTGTAAGAAAAATTCAGGCAATTCTAAAACTTTTTTAAAAAATGTATTCAGATGTAAAGTAGCATTTTTGCACTTTTCACCAACTTTTGTGGCTTTGCCAAACAACATGCTGTTAAACTAAACAAAAATTAGGCCACTTTTAAAGTGAGAGATACACACATTTCATCATAAATATCTGAATTTTAGGAGAAAAAATTGTTTGTTTTATTTATCCTTAACAAGAAAAAAAAATCTCCAGCATAGGATATATAAGAAGTTCTGTTGCTTACAATCATAACAAGTTTTCCGGTATTCATTAATTATTTCTAAAATAATCTAACACAAAACCCTATTTATAAAGTAAATGCTCCTACAAATTCTTTGTCAACATTTCACATTAGACCATTAAACATCGGAAAGGTTTACATCATTATGTCAGAAATCACTGGCATCGTTAACATTTTGGGTAAAATGATGTTACATTTACATTTGTCTTCTTTGTTTGATTATTTGACATTTTGAACCTTTTCTGATCTAAATTTTTCCGTTGTCTGTCGTTGTTGGAAGCATTGTCGTCATCGTAAACCTTTCAAATTTTCTTCTCAATTGCATTAAGTACTGAGCCGATTTCACCCAAACTTGTCCCATTGGCCTCTCGTTTATAATTTTTTTTTTTTAAAAACGACTTTTTGGAATAATGGAGCTAGCAGTAAAAAGTACAGATTATCTATTTTCTTTTCACTGAACACGCTTTCATATTTAATAAAAATATGATGAAGAGCAAACATCAGAGGTGGGATCAAATGCCATGGAGGAGTGAGCCTCCTCTGCCCCTCGGAGTATAAAAGAAAACCTGTCGTTCAGTGTGTAAATACTGGACTAACAATTAGCATGAAAAACATCAGTCAGCATTTGACTGAATGATAAATTGTATTTGCTGACAAGGTCATTGTAACGACCAGAACTTACAAAATGATGACTCTAAGCGAGGCCTCTGATATTCTCCTTTCATCAACTTTTTTGACAATATCTACTTTGTTATAGAAATTGTTCATACATAGAGCATGTTCTTCCGTATCGAATCATCTGAGAGAGATATATAAACTCCGTATACAGGTGACAAATGTATATTACTAAATAAGTTTGGGAAGCTGACGATCGAAAAGTTAAAGTCACCATGTTTGTCGTAAAAAGCTTTGTTGTTTGATAACCATTAAAATATTTTTGTAGTAAAATATCCATATATGAATATATGTTTAAGACTCTATGCCAATCTTTAATTTTCTTGTTTTTCCTCAAGACAGTATCATTAACCCAATCTAAGTTACTGATTTTGCTTGGTTATACTGTGTTACCATGGCATCCATACATGTACAGTTATTTATAGAGTAATATTGCTTATACATCTGTTCAAACATTTTCAGTGGTTTTCCTTAGTTGATAATCGAGATTGATGATGCGTTACCTATCAAAAGTAAAAAATAAGCGCTATTCAGCATAGCTCAGCATTTTAAATGTATTTCAAATGTACCCTTGGTTACACTTACTTAAAGGGGCATGGACACAAGGTTCGTGTCTTGTTTTTGTTTACATACAGAAAATATCATATTTATAACATGAAATCAATAGTAACTGTGAAATCGTATTTAAAAGTTTTTTATTGAAATTATCTACTTTGAACGAACATATAGTAGTATATAACCTATGTAAACAAAAACATGACACGGTCCTTGTTTACATAACAAAGGTTGGGAGCTCTAAATATGTCTTGTATCTCGAGAAATGATGTTCAATTTTTTTATTATCATTTGAAAGACCCTAGTTAAATATTTGTACGAATGGAAAAAAATGAAATTTTAGCTGAAACTGTGTCCATGCCCTTTTAAAGATATATTTTTAAACACCTTCTTTACAGCATAAGTGGCAACAAGGTGCCATGTTTTAGTGTTTTGTTTGCTTTTCATATTTTTATAAAGGCTAAATAAGGATTAGAAGAAGTTGAAAATTCAAATAATCAAACTTTTAAGGCTCTTACCATGGCAACAATGTCACACAGCAAGTTTCATAAAAATCGGCTATCATCCGTGTCAAAGAAGTTTAAGCGGTTACAAAGAATGGCTATTAATTATTCTGATGAGAAATGTTCAACTGTTATATTTAAACAAGAGATAATCATATTTTTAAAATAACACTGACATCAAATCACATCCGTGAAATATTTACGTAATATTTACGTAATAATGCTATAGTCCTTGTGTTCCTTGTGAGCGGACCTCAAAATTACTTCGAATTAACAGTTTTATTAAACCAATTTCATTTTACCAAGTATTGTTTTCAAAGAAACTGTACCATTTTTAGGGGAATGCAGATTCATTTTAAAGTAACTGATTTCTTTCAAATAAAGAGAGTTCATTGTAAGTGAGTTCGAGTGTATTTACAATACAAATTATGATACCTGATAGTGTACACCATACCTTATCTTTCAAATTCATTCTTACTGCATATTAATTCCTCAAACTCCAATTTACCGTATATACTCGCCTATAAGTCGGTCCGCCTATAAGTCGGTTGTATTTAATAAGCTTTCATTTCAGATGGACTGATCTCATATAAAACCTTACTTTTGATAGCTCGCCTATAAGTCGGAAAATGAGTTTTAGACCAGAAATTAACTCCCAAAAAAAACCGACTTATAGGCGAGTATATACGGTACTAATTTATTTATCTGCTAAAACACAACAGAAAATGAAACCACTAACTAGACACCAACGGAAAAGATAATGAGATAATGAAATTATGATAATGAAAAGATAATAGCAATTTATTAGGCCTATAGTATCCTTGCGAAAAACCCGCGCTTTTGAAAATAGTTCGCGTATATGTGCATTTAGTAGCATAAGTGCACAAAATGCTCTATTGCAATTAAACCCTAATAAGATAAATATCTTATTCTTCTTTTCATTTAGTTCTCAAACTAAAATATTGATTAACTTTTCCAAAGACTGAGATGTTAAAAATATGTGTTTAAGTATCGTTTCTTATTTTGACCATTTTGTTTATCGATCTGCCTGGACACTTTTTGGTTTTCTGTTTACTTTTTTTCTGTGGAGCTGTTTATAGTTACTGTAAGAAAGGCGTTCATGACGCCTATAGCCAGGACTTTGCTTTCAGCAAAGCCCGGCAAAAAATCCAACTTGCAACTAAAAGACAATTTTTCATTAAAATATAGAATTAGAACAGCTGAAATTGGAAAACTAAGGTCTAAATGTATAGAAAGAATGATAATGCAGATATGTGTAGAAAATCAATGTGAACTGAACAATTCAAAAAGTCAGACTCAATTTTACAAATGCAAAAAGTTCTTGACACAGGGATTTTACAATTTTTTACAGGGTTACAGACAATTGAGGCAATGAAAGCAAACGTGTCATCTATTGCAGCTTTAGAGACGTCTTTGACAAAAGTTTCCTCTCAGTTGGGTAGTAAGTAAATAAAACTGATACCGGTATGTTTTATGTACGAGGGTTGTTAGAAAAGTTCGCTGACAATTGGATTAAAACTTTACCCTCTTCCCAATAAATATACAAAGATTTGGTGTTTTCCTGGTGATCCTTCAAAAATGTACAGCTATATTATTTTGATAAAACACGTTTCACGGAGCATACTTCTTTTCTGAACATAGAATAGACGTATTAATGAAATTAAAAATTGCACAGTTGTAGGGCAAAATGAAATTTGATTTTTTTTTACCTGCCGCTTTAGTGTTCGTAAAATCTCACTTTGGGAAATTTTGAATCAGATTGAAGTGTATATGAATATTTTATAGTTATTTATATATAATCAACACGTAAAAACAAAGCCAAGAATGGGAACGTCATTGAACGTCATGGAGCACCCAGCTACTACAATTTATGTGTGCAGGCAGGAAAATTCCTAAAAAAAAAATAGAGTAAAATGCTTCTAGATGCTGCTGGAATTTGCATACAGGGAAAAGGACAAAATTATTCCAATCATAGTAGCTTTATAAGAATGGAAAGATTAACAATTTTAAACATGAACTCCTGCAATGCCTCAATAATCAACTTATCGCATGAAATTTGCACCTATGGATTTTGCATTCAATTTGTTTCGTTACCTGATCGCTTAACTGCGTAGACATTTATCTAAAGATCACACTAATTTCCGAAACAACACAAAAGACATTATAGAAAAAAAGTAACATGTCTTAAAATAAATATTTAATATTTAAGTAGAAATAATTTAAGTCAAGAAAAGTCTAGAGAAATGAAAGATATTTAGAACTAATAAAAAGCTTATTGGGTTTGAAATCTGGATGTAACGTCACTTAACGTCAAGTGATTGAATACCTAGTAAAAATCGTTGTAAATATTCATATTTTTAGTAAATGGACCTGCTTTTACATACAAATAAACAAAAGATGGGAATTTTATCAGACATAGGTCATACTTCACAGGACACAATATATATTTTCCGTAAATCAATGTGTCCACGAACTTTTCTAACAACCCTCGTATTCTGTTACTATTTTCTAATCAATTTGAATTCCATTGAAGTCTATCAAATTCATCACAATATTATAATTGTTTACAAATATTTACTTTAAATATACAATGGTTAAAAAGTTTCATTACATGAATGGTTGTAGATATTGAAGAAAATGTATAGATTTTCAAAAAAAGTCTAGAACAATTCAAATGTTTTACTGATCGGGCAGACTGAGATGGTGGACCAGTTTACCTCTTACGTCACAGGGTAGGCGGGTAGGCGGGTTCAACTATATCTTATTTGCGTTCGTTGCTGTTCGACAGAACTGCAGCTAAACGAAATTTACTTCATGACATGTCAAAGTTAGAAGGAATAAGAAGATTTATTGATTATCTTCTTAGGCAAAATGCGTTCTGTCGATCCCTCGAACCAAACAGTTTGGTTCTTGGATCCGACAAAACGCACGCTGCTCGAGAACAGTTAATAAATGTAAATTTTGATAAGTTAACCCAAAGTCAACTGTTTTTGATCAGACTTTTTAAAAGGAATACAAGTTTGTAATCTCTTGTTTAGCTTTCCTTTTCTTGTTTTACAGGGACATTAATATTGTCACATAAATTGTCATTGCTGATTTGTTTACAACTTACATTTTCTATTAATTTTCTTTGTAAACATTACATCATCAGAGTAATGAATTGAACTCGAAAATTATAACATTCCAATGACAACAGTATTTTTTAAAACATTGCATTATGTAAAGGGGCGGGTCTGTTATTGTTTTACCTCTTAACTAACTTTGATAATTCTTTCTCAAGGATCATCTTTAAAGGATAATTATTTTGTTAAAAGACGTGCGGGATGTTTGACATTCAAAAGCACAAAAATACGCGTATTTTTCAAATTAAACATTTTTTTTTTTCAAATTCCCTTTTATTATACATCTTATATGATATATCGGTCTGAAACGCTCTTGCAACATTTCAGTAATGATGTTACACAAAATCTTTGAAAAATACAAGCTTTAATTATGTATTGAAGCCCCAGAAAGCTAACAAATTATTAACTTTGCTAAATTTGTAGATTTGTCAAAGAGAGTAGCTTTCACTGCTGGTGTGACGTCTGATAGCAGTTCGTGGAACAGTGGTACCTTGGTGTACAATAAAGTTATCAACAACGTGGGAGGAGGTTATAACCCGAACACTGGAATCTTCACCGCTCCTGTAGAGGGAGATTACGTGTTCTATGCCAGTATCCAAAGTTACGGTACCTACAGTATTTATGTAGACATTGTTCTAAATGGATCTAGGAAGGTCAGAGCTATGGCTTACGTTACTAACTCTAATGATCAGGCCGAGACAGGTACAAATCTGGTGACATTAAAGCTGCAGCAGGGGGACACGGTGTGGGTTAAGTACTACGGTGGTCAAGGTTATGACACTTTCAGTGACGCTCCTATCACCACCTTCTCTGGATTCCTGATATAGGAAACGTACAGAGTAAATATTACAGCAGTTGAACAGATATAATTGTAATTAATAAAGAACAAATGTAATAATAACCATGAATATTGTTTTCATTAGACTAAACAATTACGAATAGGTTAGGATGATCAATCATCATGTTTCAGATATATTTGACGTTTTTATTTTTTACAGATTAATGGATAGTGAAATTCATAATCATAGAAGCCAATTTCCACTGAGCATCTTTACTTAACTAAGAAGTAATTTGTCATTGGGTTCTGTTATATACCTACTGTTAGCAGTGGTTAATAAGATCTAGATTACAGTAAGTTTATTAAATAGTATTATACTTAGTATTTATCATCATGTAAGGAACTCTCAGACAAAACTGGTGTTGTTTTACATGAACATGTATAGTAAAAGCCAGGAGCAATATCGTGTTATTGTTTTGTACTTTGTAGAATTTCATAAAGTACGAGAGTTGACCGGTAAAAAAGTCCGGTTAAATCGTGGACAAAACGTTTTTCTTAAAAAAATAATGGACTCGTTAAGCTGAAATTTTCAAAAAATGTTTATTTATCATATTTAAGTGCTTCTTGATTTTTGGGATAATCAATAGACAAAAATAAAGATTTTATTATGTTAGAATGTGCAGAGGGTACAGTCCTACTGCGCACGGTCAGAAACCAAAGTTTTATAACGGAGAACACACAAGTATGAATTCGAAATAAAAGTTTCAAATATATAAAATTGGGATAAAAATTATCCTTGTACGATTACACAATCTATTTTTGTCGTTTTTTTTTTTTATTTTCGATGCATTTGGTTAATTTTTGGCAGTTTCCTGAGCATTCGAAATTCGAAATTGGTAAACACAAAACATGAAAAATTGTGACGTTTGATGATGTTACGGCGCACCGGATACAGTCCCTGAAACGTTCTACTTTCCCACCTGAACGGTGAACGAATGCTGAACGAACGGTGAACGAACGGTGAGCGAACGCAGAGCGAACGGTGGGTGATCGATGTGCGAACGCTGA
Source organism: Saccostrea cuccullata (assembly GCF_032062105.1). Classification (NCBI taxonomy): domain Eukaryota; kingdom Metazoa; phylum Mollusca; class Bivalvia; order Ostreida; family Ostreidae; genus Saccostrea; species Saccostrea cuccullata. The sequence continues at coordinate 22,256 of NW_026924763.1, forward strand.
ACGCAACTTGGTGAACGATGTGTGAACGGTGAACGGTGAGTGAACGCAGAACGCGAACGGACCGCGAACGCGAGCGCAAAGTGAACGGTGAACGAACGGTGAACGCAAGATGAACGATTTATTCGGAATGCCTCCGATCTTTTCCTTGCATTGAAATTATTCTATTATTCTATAATTCTAATTTCAGGTGCTTTAATATAAATGAACAATAGATAAATAAATTAATTAATTAATAAATAAATATTAAAAACATTTTTGTGTTTTAATCGATATTCTTGTAACACGATTTTATTGCTGTTAAACATATGTATTTGTTTCCGAACGCGTGTAGATTAAATATAAAATTAATCTATTTATATAGTAAATATGCTTATTATTTTCACTAATAAATAATGTGGACTTCTGAAGATAAAACTACTACTTATAGAATGAATTAATTACATTGTACACGGTTGAAACAACCATACATGTACATGTATTTCCGTGCCAAAGCGATTCGGAGTAAAATAACGGATTTTTTTAATTCACAATTATCTGTTGACATTGACTGTTATCGTACTGCATACAACTCTCGTTTTATTTAAATTTTAATGCAAAATATTCTATATTTATGTGCCTTTTGTATTCTTTTATGACGATTATTTTCACAGTTCTTCATGTATCTGTAGACATTTCCCGGCCGTGATTATACTCGGTCAAGATGATGGAAAGAGGCATTTAAATTATTTGTAATAAATTAAATTTTCAAAACTAAATAAGTAATTTGCTGTCATAGTTTTTATTGAACAGAGAAATGTACGAGAGAGAGAGAGAGAGAGAAAGAGAGAGAGAGATATAACCCCCTCGATTCTCAGATATCTTTAGTATCAATTAAAATTCTTATTATTTTTCCTAAATATTCCAAGCAGTAAAGGTAACCTTTTTTTTTTAGATTAACAAATCCATTTGACCGTAATCATTGGCTTTTATTTTCCATCATCAAGTTCATACAGTTCACAGGAAGTCCGTGCTAGTAGCGTGCTTGTCCTGTCAATCAAAATAATTCGACACAGTGGAGGTGTGGAAATCGCGTTTCACTGAACATGCCCAAGGCAAAGAATCACTTAGTATTCCAAGAAGTTTAAATATTTTTCCCTGTCATTTCTATATCTGATTTTTCATTCCTGCAGAAAAAAAATGATTGGAATATATACTTGGAAGGATTAAGTTTTAAATTGAATTTGAAACATTCCCTGCCAATTTAAAATACTACTGTCGGCACAAGTTTATTCTAAAATACTATTGTTTAATGACTGTTTGATGTTGGTTTTAAGACTGATTTTCTTGTGTTACAATACAAATTAAATATTAATTAAAATATACTGAAAAAAACTCAATAAAAATTTTATTTCGGGAGAAAAGGCACTGGGGGGGGTCTTAATTATACTGAATGGCAAACATATATTTAAACATATGTTTAGGTACGGTGAAGGAAGGAATTTTCCTTCTCTAATAATAGACTATTTTAAACATTTTGGTCTTTTCTAAAATTTAAAACCACGCCATCAATTTAATTAGCTCTAAAGATATTTAATTACTGAATATTTGTAATACTGTTCATAATTCTCAAACCTATATGTAGTTAAAATACGTGTTACTGTAGAAATAATTTTTTTTTATATATTCTTGTCCTGTAAAAGACTTGGATTAATTATTATACATCCATTAATAATTTGTCCTCTTTAAAATTACAACAAATTGATGCCGAGCGTGAAGCATTTGTACATTGCCCTTTTTTTAAGTTAATATTTTAGCATCGTTCTACATACATGTAGGTACTTAATGTATTATTTTCCAGGGAAAATTCATGAAATAAGTAAAAGCTAGGTTATAATAATATATAGAAATATAAATATCATAGATAATTTTTGCAATGAAATAATTATTCTTTAAAAACGATATCTAAGTTATTTAATTAAAAAACATGTAAATCCTTACCATCAAAAAGATAAGTCCTTTCACTTCGGAGTTCCGAATGACAATGAAGACTGAACGATAAGTGAACGGTGAACGCAAGGTGAACTCAAAGTGAACGGAACAAAGAGCGAACGGTGAACGTTTTGTGAACGGTGAACGCGAGCGCACGGTGAACGGTGGACGCAATACTGTGAACGAAAAGCTAACGGTGAACGCACGCTGAACGAACGGTGAACGAACGCTGAACGAACGGTGAGCGAACGGAAAAATGGGAAAGTAGAACGTTTCAGGGACTGTAGCAGTTCAGTTCGATTTAGAGATTTAATAACACCTTGTTAGGAGACTTTTTATGAATACAGAAGAAAAAATATGAAAATATTACCAGATCTTTGGTATACAAATGAAATGGGAGTTTTCTTAGCGAAGTCCTTTTTTAAATCGTTTACCCGGGAAGTGCAAAACATACGGACACACTGCTATTGTATTAGCACAATCGCTGTCACTGCTGACCGTCGATATTAGATCGTCTATTAGTTAAATGATGGTGAGAACATAGTCCGAAGCTTACTAATAAATCTAAAGAAGATCGCTTGTGTGTGCCAGATTGGTTCCTCAACTGTTGATTGTATA